>NC_073693.1:38248157-38540887 GCF_029784155.1 Uranotaenia lowii
TTATACCGTGCAACCTGGAATGTCTGGTAAAATGGGATGGAATTCCGCCGGAGGCGAGCGAATTTTTCATGTTTGTTTACACTTATCATAAAATATATTCCGGGATCAAGCAGTTTCTCATTAATACGGAAAATTCATTCTTCGATATGAAAATTTCACTTGAAAAAAAAAACATCATGGAAAAATCACACCCGTTCGCACATTCTTGTACTATACAAATTGGTCAGAGTCCAATGACAATTTTCACCGCTATCTCGATTTTTCCAGTAGCAAAAAAAATCTTGCCTATAAAAAGTCATTCAACTTTTGCATTACTTCGCTGTATCTAATTTTTCCACTAACCGATTTACAAAACTCAAATTTCAGATTATTTATTCTCGTAAATTTGATTATCATTTTCATAAAACATTCTTAGTCTCTAAGAATCTCAGTTTTTTAGTATGTTGGAATGATGATTATGATCATAAGAATATGCGCTTCCAGTCATATTCACCTGTACTGCTTTTGAAGGTAGAACCAAGGTTGCCGAAATCACAGAAAAATTTGTAATTTCACAGAACTTTGAGCGGATTTTCATCACAGAATCTGTGTCCCAGAACACAGAATTTTGGGAATATTCACAGATTTCTCAGATTTTTGAAATCTTGAACGTGTTTTAAAAATTTTAATTTTTGATGTTAAAAATAATTTTAGTTTTCTAGGTTTAGATTGGAAGAATATGATAAGATTAGTAGGGGAGAATGAGGATACTTGATCCCTGGGGATACTTGATTCCTTTGCTATATCTCCAAACTGGAGTGTCGTACAAAGATCAAATGTTCTAGAAAAATGTGCCAAAAGAAACAAAACAGCAATGGTTGAAGCTCAAAAAATTTTAACAAAATAAGTTTTTGGGTTAAGGAACTTTGTTTGAAAAATTTCACAAAATGTGACTTGAAGATCTTTTTTCATCATTTTAAAATGTTCCTAACATGGAAATATTGTAGTAAAAATATTTATTCCAATACATCAATCTTTCTAGTGTAAAATAAACTTCAAAATACAATATTTTCAAAGCGATGGAAAACTCCCAGCTTTTTCCAGAAAAAGTTTTCTAAAATGATGATTTTGGGTACAATTGATCCCTAATATTTGGGTACAAATGATCCCGGTATATTCTTCTTCTCAATGGATCGTGGTCATTGCTGATTACGAGATTACTAATATTTGTCCAATAGCTAACATTCATCCATCAATTAACTGAAGAAAAAGGCTAAAATAATTGACATTCTCTAGTTTAAAAAAAATTGCGCCCGTAAGTATGCAATGTCATAAGGGTTGAGAATAATCTATAGAATTTTTTTTCTGACAATTTTAGATTGTGAAATGAGAACAAACTTGACCAAAATAGTCAATTAACATTCTATCTTGGGGTTTTGTTTGATTTTTTCCATGGATTAGGGCTTCATGAATAAAGGGTCAAGTCTCCCCTTACTTCAAAAATATCGCAATTTTTTTACTCCCACGAAAATGCTTTTAGTTCATCTACGGGTTCAAGTATCGTTCTAATTTTAGGAGCATAGAAACTTGAGGTAACACGCTGTCAGAAAATGTAAAAGAGTGGGAGTTGCTAAATTTTTCCAAAAAGATATGGTGAAAATAAGAAAAGGGGATCAAGTATCCCCACTCTCTCCGAAAGTTAATTGATTTTGCTGAAGTAAAATGTTAAAAAGACCCATTTTTTTCGTGGACATTCAATGATATTCAAGGAAATAGTGTCACAGAAAACCATCACAGAATTTTAAGGTAAAATCACAGAAACTAAGAATTTTTTTTCGCCAAAACACAGAATTTTTTTCGGCAACCTTGAGTAGAACTCTATCGTTTTGCTCTGGTTTTGCCTACCATCCAGGCGCAAAGTATGGTAAATATTTGGTAAAATACATGGACTATGCATTGCTATTGATTCGACGTTAATCGGCAATTTTTTTTTATGGACTTTAAACTATCCGAAAATATTGAGAAAATAGCAAAACAATATATTGAGTTGAAAAAAAATCAAAATTTTTCATGAATTTTTTATGGAGATGGAGGTTATGTGTTTTGCCAGCTTCCAGAAAAAAAAGTTCAACAAACATTCAACAAATGCATCCAACGTTCAGAATGACGCGTAAAAACAATATCCACCAGCATCACTCCGGATGTCCTTTTTCGACCATAAATATACAATCGATGCATTTTTTGTTGTTGTTGTCGAAAGTTGATTTAAGTGCTGCCATTTATATTTGCCCTCCCTGGTGATGATGATGGTCATGAGAAAGGAAAAGACTTGGTGGGGTAGGAAATCGATTAAAAATGAACTTTTGGTTTATTTGCCAAAGTAAAAATTTATTGTTTGCCGGAACAAACTTACTACCGACTTCCCGGTTTTGTAATCATTTCAGTAAATATTTGATTCGCTGTTCCACTCGTTCATGGATTTTACATGCAAACCCAGTTTCCATCGCCAAAGCAATCAAGGGGTACTTTTTTTGGATTGAAATAAAAGTTAACGAACAAAAAATGTATGTTTTTATTTTTTCGTGAAATCCCTAATAATTGTAAAACAAAACCCTTTTCATTTAAGCTAACAGAAAGCTTTCTCTTCAAATAATTTCCAAGCAAAAATTGCTCTCGAGAGGCGTGAAATGAAATATTTGTACGCCACAAAAATGTCAACAAAGTTTGCTGAAACAGTAACAGCCAGAAATTGATGACAGCCAATAATCGAAACTTCTAGATTGGTTCAAATTGGTTAAAATTGAAATTTTGTTGTGATTTTCAAAATCATAATTGGGTAACCCTTAGATATATTTGCATTTTTTTATTTGACCGTGGTCAAAATGTTTTTATCAAATGAAAAAAATTCCAAAAATATTCGGATATGAATCTGAAACATACTGCTTGCGTTCTGTATTGACTGCTAGGGATGGAATCCAAAATATCGAATGCTCGTATTCCTGTTGAATGGTGGAAAATCTGTCCAATCGAAAAACGGTCAACAGCTCGCCCCGCGGAATGAATGAGCTGTCAAATGCAGGAAAGTGAGCAAAAAGTTACGCAAAATGGAGCAAGATTTCATCAATAGTTTCAGAATAAATTTTTAATAATCGAGTGGTTTAGGTTTTATGAATTTTTTAAATCGATTCCTTGAGAGAACAATAGGTTTTTTTTATGTGAATAAATTTAAAAATGGTTACTTGCAAAATAAATTTTAATAATTCCTAAATGTGTCTCAAAGTATTTGAATCAACGTTTCTCGTATGCCTCTTTAAATTGGATGGGAGGAGAAATAAAATTTACAACCATAGTCCTGGTCAGCAACGGAAATGTCAACGAGTTGTTTTAAAATTTCAGTTCTACTGTCAATGAAAAATGAATCCCAAATGATGCTTGAAGCTGTAATTTTTTTAACTACAATGCAAATTGGACAAATTTTTTTGCTTCTTTTAAACATTTTTTTTCTGTTTTTTCGAGAAAAACCTAAATATAACAGAACTTGTCAATCTTGTTAATTTTGTCAGTTTTGTCAATTTTGTCAATTTTGTCAATTTTGTCAATTTTGTCAATTTGGTCAATTTTGACAATTTTGTCAATTTTGTCAATTTTGTCAATTTTGTCAATTTTGTCAATTTTGTCAATTTTGTCAATTTTGTCAATTTTGTCAATTTTGTCAATTTTGTCAATTTTGTCAATTTTGTCAATTTTGTCAATTTTGTCAATTTTGTCAATTTTGTCAATTTTGTCAATTTTGTCAATTTTGTCAATTTTGTCAATTTTGTCAATTTTGTCAATTTTGTCAATTTTTTTCAATTTAATCTGCCTGATTTTCAGAATTTCTGACTTTCTGAAATTCGGACTTTCTAACTTTTTTCACTTTCTGACTTTCTGGCTCCGACTAGCTGACTTTCTGACTTTCTGACTTTCTGACTTTCTGACTTTCTGACTTTCTGACTTTCTGACTTTCTGACTTTCTAACATTTTGACTTTCTGACTTTCTGACTTTCTGACTTTCCGACTTGCTGACTTGCTGACTTTCTGACTTTCTGACTTTCGGACTTTCTGACTTTCTGACTTTATGACTTTCTGACTTTCTGACTTTCTGACTTTCTGACTTTCTGACTTTCTGACTTTCTGACTTTCTGACTTTCTGACTTTCTGACTTTCTGACTTTCTGACTTTCTGACTTTCTGACTTTCTGACTTTCTGACTTTCTGACTTTCTGACTTTCTGATTATCTGACTTTCTAACTTTTTTCACTTTCTGACTTTCTGGCTCCGACTTGCTGACTTTCTGACTTTCTGACTTTCTGACTTTCTGACTTTCTGACTTTCTGACTTTCTGACTTTCTGACTTTCTGACTTTCTGACTTTCTAACTTTTTGACTTTCTGACTTTCTGACTTTCTGACTTTCTGACTTTCCGACTTTCCGACTTTCCGACTTGCTGACTTGCTGACTTTCTGACTTTCTGACTTTCTGACTTTCTGACTTTCTGACTTTCTGACTTTCTGACTTTCTGACTTTCTGACTTTCTGACTTTCTGACTTTCTGACTTTCTGACTTTCTGACTTTCTGACTTTCTGACTTTCTGACTTTCTGACTTTCTGACTTTCTGACTTTCTGACTTTCTGACTTTCTGACTTTCTGACTTTCTGACTTTCCGAATTTCTTTTTTCTGATTTTCTGACTATTTGATTTCCGGATTTCTGATTTTCTGACTCTTTCACTTTCTGACTTTCTGTGTTTCTGACTTTAAGATTTTTGATTTCTCGTTTTTCTGACTTTCTAACTTTCTGACTTTCTAACTTTCTGACTTTCTAACTTTCTGACTCTCTGTTTTTCTGACTTTCTGACATTTTGACATTCCGACTTTCTGACTCTTAGATTTTTGATTTCTCGTTTTTCTGATTTGCTGACTTTTTGACTCCTTAACTTCGTTACTTTTTAAATTCTTGAGCTGTCTTATTTTCTTACTTTGTGATTAACTTACATTTGATTTGCTGCTTTTGTTTCTTTCAGGCTTTATGATTTTCTTGTTATTTGAATTTGTGACCTCTTACTTCTTAACTTTCTTATTATCCTACTTTCTGAATTCTGGCTTTCAATACATATAAAGACTTTTGAGTCTTGAAAAAAAATCAGAAATTTTCTTGAAAACTGATGAAAAAAAATCTTTAAAACATAGAAAATGCTTAGAAATTAAATAAATGAGTTTTATAAATAACAATCTTTAAACAGTGAGGTCATTTGTTAATATTTCATTGTTTTTTTTTTTTCAATGATTTGCATCAATTTTAAAGTTTTTTTTTATTGATTTTTAACCTATTGAATGTATCCTTACTCTTATCTTGACTGTAAATTTTGAAATGCCAAAAATGTCTTTGCATGTTTTTTTGTTCACTTAATAAAACCAGCTGACCTGTTCCTTCTGCTGCCTGATTCGATCCAAGGCACTCTCGGCTAATGGTGGTTGAACTTCAGCAGGATCGCATTCCATCGGTTCCCCGACTCCAATAAATGTCGCCCTGTCCATGGTTTGAACGTCTCGATTGGAGAATTCCCTCTGATGAATCACATAGTGGACATGTTTGATCGCTCTTTCCATGACGGATTGATCCCCAATCATTTCCAGACATTTGTTTCCCCTTTGATACCAGGGAAGATCTTCAGTTGAAGTTTGTTTTTCATAATGAAATTGATACGGAACCACCCTGGGTTCGCAGGGAAAATTCAAGGCAGGCATATTTTCAATTGATTTAACTGGAGGATACTGCGGAAATTGCTGATGCATGATCCACTGTATGAGTTGTTCCAAAAGGCAAGGATTCAATTGACAGAGGAAATGCCAAATGCATTCGGGACTAGATACTGGAAGTTTGCTGAGGAACCATGATCGGCGATCCAAAATGCTTCGTTGATCCTGCTGGGTAAGCAGGAACGGCTCATGCCCAATAGTTATCGGAGCTGTGAAAATTTTGAGAAATAAATTATTGTCACAATTGAAACCAATTTTTAAAAATAAACTTACTATGAACAGGATCGGCCACCTGTTCGATTGCGTTCTGAACAGAGTGAATAGGAACGAAGTTGCTCATGGTATTTTAATTTTTTTTTTAAAGTTAAATACACTTCAATTTTGATTGTGGGTCCAAACTCAAATGACATTTTGAAGCATTTGTGTCGGCGGCCAACTTTGATGAAAAAATTGTAATTGAACATTTGTGATTAAAAAGTTTATAATCATAATTGACAAAATAGCCGGAATTGTCAAAATTGTCAAAATTGTTGAAATTATCAGAAATTTTAAATTTTTCAGAATTGTGAAAATTGTGAAAATTGTGAAAATTGTCAAAATTGTCAAAATTGTCAAAATTGTCAAAATTGTCAAAATTGTCAAAATTGTCAAAATTGTCAAAATTGTCAAAATTGTCAAAATTGTCAAAATTGTCAAAATTGTCAAAATTGTCAAAATTGTCAAAATTGTCGAAATTGTCAAAATTGTCAAAATTGTCAAAATTGTCAAAATTGTCAAAATTGTCAAAATTGTCAAAATTGTCAAAATTGTCAAAATTGTCAAAATTGTCAAAATTGTCAAAATTGTCAAAATTGTCAAAATTGTCAAAATTGTCAAAATTGTCAAAATTGTCAAAATTGTCAAAATTGTCAAAATTGTCAAAATTGTCAAAATTGTCAAAATTGTCAAAACTGTTAAAATTGTCAAAATTGTCAAAATTGTCAAAATTGTCAAAATTGTCAAAATTGTCAAAATTGTCAAAATTGTCAAAATTGTCAAAATTGTCAAAATTGTCAAAATTGTCAAAATTTTCAAAATTGTCAAAATTGTCAAAATTGTCAAAATTGTCAAAATTGTCAAAATTGTCAAAATTGTCAAAATTGTCAAAATTGTCAAAATTTTCAAAATTGTCAAAATTGTCAAAATTGTCAAAATTGTCAAAATTGTCAAAATTGTCAAAATTGTCAAAATTGTCAAAATTGTCAAAATTGTCAAAATTGTCAAAATTGTCAAAATTGTCAAAATTGTCAAAATTGTCAAAATCGTCAAAATTGTCAAAATTGTCAAAATTGTCAAAATTGTCAAAATTGTTAAGATTGTCAAAATTGTCAAAATTGTCAAAATTTTCAAAATTATCAAAATTGTCAAAATTGTCAAAATTGTCAAAATTGCCTAAATTGTCAAAATTGTCAAAATTGTCAAAATTGTCAAAATTGTCAAAATTGTCAAAATTGTCAAAATTGTCAAAATTGTCAAAATTGTCAAAATTGTCAAAATTGTCAAAATTGTCAAAATTGTCAAAATTGTCAAAATTGTCAAAATTGTCAAAATTGTCAAAATTGTAAAAATTGTCAAAATTGTCAAAATTGTCAAAATTGTCAAAATTGTCATAATTGTCAAAATTGTCAAAATTGTTAAAATTGTCAAAATTGTCAAGATTGTCAAAATTGTCAAAATTGTCAAAATTGTCAAAATTGTCAAAATTGTCAAAATTGTCAAAATTGTCAAAATTCTCAAAATTGTTAAAATTGTCAAAATTGTCAAAATTGTCAAAATTGTCAAAATTGTCAAAATTGTCAAAATTGTCAAAATTGTCAAAATTGTCAAAATTGTCAAAATTGACAAAATTGTCAAAATTGTCAAAATTGGCAAAATTTTTAAAAATTGTCAAAATTGTCAAAATTGTCAAAATTGTCAAAATTGGCAAAATTTTTAAAAATTGTCAAAATTGTCAAAATTGTCAAAATTGTCAAAATTGTCAAAATTGTCAAAATTGTCAAAATTGTCAAAATTGTCAAAATTGTCAAAATTGTCAAAATTGTCAAAATTGTCAAAATTGTCAAAATTGTCAAAATGGTCAAAATTGTCAAAATTGTCAAAATTGTCAAAATTGTCAAAATTGTCAAAATTGTCAAAATTGTCAAAATTGTCTAAATTGACAAAATTGTCAAAATCGTCAAAATTTTCAAAATTGTCAAAATTGTCAAAATTGTCAAAATTGTCAAAATTGTCCAATTTGTCAAAAGTGTCAAAATTGTTAAAATTGTCAAAATTGTCAAAATTGTCAAAATTGTCAAAATTGTCTAAATTGTCAAAATTGTCAAAATTGTTGAAATTATCAAAATTGACAAAATTGTCAAAATTGTCAAAATTGTCAAATTGTCAAAATTGTCAAAATTGTCAAAATTGTCAAAATTGTCAAAATTTTCAAAATTGTTAAAATTGACAAAATTGTAAAAAATGACAAAATTGACAAAACTGACAAAGTTGACAAAATTGACAAAATCGAAAAAATTGAAAAAATTGACAAAATTGACGAAATTGACAAAATTGACAAAATTGACAAAATTGACAAAATTGACAAAATTGTCAAAATTGTCAAAATTGGCAAAATTGTCAAAACTGTCAAAATCGTAAAAAAAATTAAAATTTATAAAATTGTCAAAACTCTTTCAGCCAATATAAGTTTTTTGCGTTGCCTCAAGTCGAAAAAAGACCTCGTAACGTTTTTTTATTTTTATTTTACACTACTCCACTGAAATCAAGAAATTTATTGCTGAAAGACTTGGTTTCAACTTATAATTCAAACTCTATGCTCACAGTTTCTTATACAAAACAGTTATTTGTTTCAAAAGTATTCACTTCAAATTTTTTTGAAAGTATTGGGTGGGTCTTGTGGGTCTTTCATTTCGGAATAAAAGAGAAAACTATTCCATAATTTAAAAATGTATTTATTCCACAAAGTTACAGTTCAATGATCTCAAGATCAGTGACAGTTGGTTGATTACCTTAAAAATTATTCAAATTGAGTTTTGAAAAAATAAATACATTTTTTAAATCCAATATAAAAATATTTTTTTCTGGAATGCGTTTAAACACCTGGTTTAATGCGTCTTACAATAAATTTTGGAAATTTATGAACCTCTCATTCAGCATCCGGATGAAAACCAATTTTTAACAGTACAAGCAAATCTTTTATACCACGGTTTCTGAAAAAAGAAACAAAAATAAACAATAATAGTAAATTGTTGAATGTTAAAATAAACTAGTTGAAGCCACTTATAAAGACTTGCATCAATACAAACTCCTGTGCATCAAATTAAGTCAAGCAATTCAAATTTTTTTGCTCATAGAACCAGACAAGATTGGACGGGATTTTTTTCAGAACATGTTATTATCAGAGTTTTTTATATAAGTTTTTCGATTAAAAATTTTAACAAAATGTATTAGGTAAAAATAATCTTTAACAATTAGTTGTTTTTAATGCCAGTCAACAACATTTTAACTCAAGTTTCAGATTAAAAAAACCTTTTCTATTAATCAAATCAGAATACATTCTAGGGGAACTCAATTACTAAAAATTAATATAACTCAAACTGAATTTCAGTTTGATACGTAAAAGGAAAATTAGTTTGTGCCTAATCGGTCGAGCACGATTGAATTTGAATTGATCGAGTGAATTGCAACTCCAAATGCTGATTCAATATACTTTTTCCATCTTACCTTAATTTCAGGCGTTTTCACAGTTGTCGTTGTAGTTGTTGTTGTTGTGGGCGTTGTTTTGGGAGCAAATGGCGAAAATGTATAAGGTGCTACTAGATGTTTGTATTCGTAGTTATCTTCTGTAAAAACCAATTAAATATTTATTTCTCATTTAGTCATTAAGTCGTTTAGTTCCCTCTTTCTAGTTCATTTAACAAATAAATGTTTCTTATAAAAATTGTCAAAACTTACCATTATCATCATCATCAATCGGAAACGCTTCGGCACCGAATACGCAAAGCAACAGGCACAATGCGATGATCACAGCTGCCGATTTCATTGCTTTATTTTTATGAATCTCTTCTGAATCACTCGACAGTCTGACTGGTTCTGTGTTCTGGCTTGAGAATTCTTCAATCAAGGGGCTCACATGTTGTCCGTCTTACTGGGATTTCCCCTATTATCAGCAGTTAACTGATACGAGCTGCGTGAGTTCATCAGAGGAGTGACCACATTATGCTTGGAAACATTTTTTTTGTTTTTTTTCTTTTTTTTAATATGTGTATTATAATACTTTTGGAATTCCCAAAACATTAAATAGAAGTATAGAACATCCGCAGTTGATTGCAGAGTTGTTCGTAAGAAATTGTCTTTCTAAATAAGTGCCAAATAACGAATTAACCTAAAACTTTAGAAAATCTATCTTTTGGAACAGTGTTTACCGAATTTGTTATATGAATTTGAACGAAATTTATATAAATAACTGTAGCTTCAATTAAGTAACATCAAAGATTTTTAAGCTTATAAAACAGATAATCATATGGAAATTCGTCGACTACAAAACCTGAAATAACTCAACAAAAAGGAAGTAAAAAAAACAATTGAAAGAAATATTCCGTCACTATTCATTGACGGATTTCAAATCGTATTTATGGCTTCCAAAAACCTTTCATGATTATTTCTATAAATTTTATTTTGGAGGCATACATTTAACATTTTTCAACACAGTCTGTTTAATTTTGTTAGATAAATTTTTCTTTAGATCAAAATATCTTTTTAAAAGAAATTTAAAAACTGGTAAGTTATTTTGGAAAAAGATATTTGTGTTCCATTTGTAAATTATTTAATTTTTCCATTTTTTTTTTCAAAGAAGTGCATTTGAGTTCAAATATTTTGTATTAAATTTGAAAGTCGAAAAGCATGGCTGTTCCAGATTTACAATCAAAAATTTACAAGAATGCTTTTTTTTATAACAGTCATAAAATACCTATTTCGGAAACTGCAAAAAATTTTATTTGTTGCAAAACAAAACTTAGTTATATTTTTGTAACCTGTGTTATACATTATTATGATGAATAATGACAAAAACAGTAACAAAGTTTAACCTTTCATGAATAAGTTTCAAAGAGTTCTAAAAACAACAGAAGGAATTTCCGTTGAATTTAACGATTGAACTCAAAGTTGATAGAATTAGGGAATGTATTGACCTTCTTTACTTCTCGATTTGAGGAAGCGTAAATTTTGGTAAAACTGGTAAAACAAGTGGTTACAAACTATTTTGAAAGTGTTCCATGAACTAAATCTTCATGACATGGTGGTAGGAACGGGGAGGGGAGGAGGAAGGTGTGGTGGGTTTTTGGTAAAACTCTACCCCCTCCGAAGTCCAGAAAAAACTAGCGAGGTATACCGTAAACTGGGGGAACTTTGATCACCGGGATACCTTTGATCAGCTTGAAATTTTCGAAGATATTCATCATTAACGAAGTCTGAAATTAAACTATCTGAAAACTGTTTTCTACGTTTGAAAGCCTATAAATTGAGTTCAACATAGGCTAAATTTGGTTTGTTGTTGGAGTGTTTTTAAATGTTACTTAAAATGCAGTTTTAAAGTTTTAAAATATATGTTTTTTTTAAGACTCACGAACAAACACCCTATCCTGAAAAAATGATAGCATTAAGAAGCAAATGGGTTGTTTTATTTGAATGTTTAACTTTTTTCTTATGTTATTTTTATGCCCAATCTATAATAATTTTTGGATATTAAAAAAACTAACATTTTCTATGAGAAAGCTTGTATAGAACAAATGGCTAAAAATCCTATCAAATGGTTAAGTTAAAATAAAAAAAAGGCAACAATGGGAGGACTTAGGGAATGGCATGATGGTAAATTTTATCTTATTTTGAGTCCAAAAAATATTGAGAAATATTTATAATTTTTGCCCCTAAATGTATGCAGCAACATTGTCCATCTTTTAAGTATATTTGTCTTTGAAAGAAAACGTTAAAAATTCAATTGAGTCCAAACAAAAAATTACTGTTATTGACTTTTTAAGCCTTCTGTGCTAATTAGCATAAAAACCATAATTTTGAAGATGTTGAGATACGTTAAAACCATAGTGATCAAAGCAGGGTCGTAGGAAGAACCGACTCATGGGGGGGGTTTCGGTGACTGATTTTTACCTATGATTTTTTTGCCCAACAATATACGAATACAAAAAATTGTAGACAAATTATATTTGTAACTATGTATATGATTCTCAATTTTTAAGTACTTTAACATTAAAAGTTTTCGAAATTAAATCGTTACTTTAAAAAATTGGTCCTAAACCTAAAAGGTGAGCTAAATTCATTTTCATCGATGATTAAAATCTTTCAATTTGATCAAGAGTCTGGTAGATAAAACTTAGTTGATTTGTATGTTTTTTTTTTTTTTGGTTACCCAGGTGGTAAATTCGAAGAAGGAATTTTACGAATTGGTCCCAATGCACGTCGGGGGCTGTGTCTACATGGGAACAATGGTTCAACTCGTTATATACTCATGCGTATATATACATATGCCCTAAACTCCACCTGGGGCGTCAGACTATTTCCCAAACCGGTACCTGCCCTAAGGCAATACTTCGGTAAGGGGGTGTCTAATTCACGCATAGCGCTACTTTCGCAACACTCGCCAAGAAGTTGATATTTAAATTAAATATCATCCTGACCGCCCAAAACCATCTTCACGTTATGGTCCCATCGGCTACGCTGATTGTTTCGCGTAGTTCATTTCATAGCTTCGGACTCTTTAAGCTTTGTAAAGTTTACCTAAGTTATCCTACGTCAATCGCAATTTGCGTCAGTCTCCAACTCCTTTGCAAAGCAGTCATAATCCGGGCGAGCCCATCACTGACTGCCTGCCATGTGTTGATGTCATCACACATCTTCTGCAACATATTGTCCGCTGTCGTTTCTGGTCCGCAGGCGGCGAATATGTTGGCACGTTCCTCTTCAAATCTTGGACAATAGAATACCACGTGTTCGGGTGTCTCGTCCACGTCACCGCATGTTAGGCAGAACGGCGAGGCCGCATGTCCGAACCTGTGGTGATACTTCATGAAGCATCCATGACCAGTCAGGAATTGCGTCATGTAGAAATCCACTTCGCCATGATTTCTGTCCATCCACTCTTTGATGTTTGGGATCAAACGATGGGTCCACCTTCCTCTTTCTGAGCTGTCCCACAGCTGCTGCCAGTTGGCCATGGAGCTATCTCTGGCTCGTGTTCTCACGTTTTGCGTGCCTCTATTTTCGTAGCAATATGAGTCCTCCACCAACAAAACCGAGATGGGCATGACTCCCGCTACAACGCATGCAGCCTCCGACGAAACGGTGCGGTATGCACTGATGACCCGCAAATTCATTCGCCTCTGTACACTGTTCAGCTTCTGCTGGTTACACTGGATGTTAAGACCAGATTTCCAGGCCGCCCCTCCATATCGAAGGATTGACGAAACTACACTCGAAATTATCCTTCGCTGACTACTTCGGATCCCCGAGTTGTTCGCCATTATCCTCGTGAGTGCGGCCGTTGCTGTTGCCGCCTTCTTGCACACATACTCAACGTGGTTTTTAAAGCTGAGCCGGTCGTCAATCATCACACCCAAATATTTAAGCTCACGCTTTGATTCGATAGTGCATGATCCAACTGTAATCCTGCCTGTTTGCGGTGAAATCAGGTTTGATATCAGGACCATCTCGGTTTTGTGGTGAGCCAACTGCAAACTTTTGGAGTGCATCCAGCTCTCTACCGCATCTACAGCCTCTGAAGCTCTTAGCTGGACGATTTCTGTAGAGGAACCCGTCGCTAGTAGCACGACGTCGTCCGCGAAACCAACCAACTTTACTCCCTCTGGCAGGCTCAATGTCAGCACCTCATCATACGTAATATTCCACAGAACCGGGCCCAGTATCGACCCTTGCGGCACTCCAGCTGTAACATCCATTTCCTGAAATCCTTCGCTCGTCATGTATAGAAGCTTGCGGTTCTGGAAATAGCTTTCCACTAATTTGCAGAGATATTTCGGTATCCTCATTTTTATAAGCGAAGAAGCAATCGCTGCCCAGCTGACACTATTGAAGGCGTTGCGCACGTCCAATGTTACTACCGCGCAAAAAAGGTCCCCTCTTCTCTTCTTGAGTCTGGCTTTATCAGCCGTTTCGATGACAGTTCGAATGGCGTCAACTGTGCATCGTCCTTTTCGAAAGCCGAATTGATTGTTGGACAATCCGCCTTCGCCCTAGGTGTACTGCTGGACACGATTCAAGATAACCTTTTCCAGAACCTTTCCAACCGTATCCAGTAGGCATATTGGCCTGTATGCCGATGGGTTCCCCAATGGCTTTCCTGGTTTGGGCAGCAGAACCAGCTTCTGTCGTTTCCAAATATCTGGAAACATCCTTTCCTCTACACAAATTTGCAGTGACGATCGGAACATTTCGGGAAATTCCATAATCGCGGTCTTAACTGCAATGTTCGGGATACCATCTGGACCCGGAGCCTTTTCCAGCTGAAGGGATTTGGCGATGTCCCGCAGTTAATCCAACGATATTAACTCCTCCTCGCTCGTATCCCAGTCGTACGGGACTTGCGGCCAGATTTTAATAATATGATGAGGAAACAGCTCTCTGGTTATTTCCCTCAGTTTGTTGGGGCACATTTCAGGTGGTGTGCTACCTATGTGGTTTATCTATAGGTGAGGACAAGACTACCCTTGCACGAGTGTAAGAATCAGTTTTTTCAATGTTTTGATTGCTACGTCACAATCGTTCATGCACCGTCTCGACGTTGAAGTCGCCATTCATCGACGACATGCTACGTTCCATGTTATTTAAAAAATCACCATCAAAGTACCCTATTATTACCCTTTTTCTTCCTGACGCCCAGTACGGCGACGCTATGATTTCTGAATAATAAACAACTTTATTTGCGTCCCAAACATTCCTCCTAATAAGTTTCTATGGCTACACTTGGACGCCTAATACTTGACTCCGTGGTGGCGTCGCGTTACGTCACAATCGTTCATAAACAACTGTATAGATACAACGAACTAATACTAAAGTTTTTGGTTGTCCCCACCTATAGATAAACCACATAGGTGTGCTACCGCTTTTATTTTTTGCCATGACTATCCTGTAGGCATCGCCCCATGGTCGGTCATTGACATCAAGACAAAGTTTCCTTAAACATGCCTTTTTACTCTCTTTAATTGCCTTGCATAGGTTTCTTTTCGCATTTTTGAAAAGCGGCCTACGCTCGTCTCTCTCCATTTGAGTTCGTGCCCTCTGCATGTTTCGTCTAGCGCGAAGGCGCTAGATTTCCTCAGTCCACCAATAAACTGGTGGATGTGGGTTTCTACGATTAACTCTCCTCGTCATTGCTGCGTCACAAGCACGTGTGAGTACTTTCGTCAGATTTTCCGCCGACAGGTTTGACAGGTTTTGCTCCCACTTCAAAACCTCGACGAAGACATTCTGGTCAAATTGTTGCGTCCTCCAGCGTCGTTCACCTGTCATTACCTCTCCTCTGACTGACTGTGCACTTTCACCCACACGATAACGGATCGCAAAGTGGTCGCTATGAGTGTAGTCTTCGCTCACCCTCCAATTACTTGTCCATCTGGGACAAGCAAATGTGATATCTATAATCGATTCACGTCCCTCTCTATGGTAGGTTCTAGTATTACCTACGTTCGCCAGGTCCACATTCAGCCTTGCAAGTGCTTCAAGTAGACTCTGTCCTCTGGCGTTCGTATGGGAACTACCCCATTCCTGGGCCCACGCATTGAAATCCCCCGCGATAATAACGGGGCTTCGGCCTGTGAGCAAATCGACTATCCTATCCATCGTAGCGCTAAACTTCTCCAAGGTCCACCTCGGTGGAGCGTAGCAGCTACAGAAGAAGATTCCATTGACTTTGGCTATCACGAAGCCCTCTTCATTTGATGTGACCACTTCTTGTATGGGAAACTTTCCTGTCACCCCTATTGCGGCCAGTTTGGCACTATCGGTCACCCAATTTGTGCCATTCAGGGCCCTAAAATAGGGGTCTGCTACTAACGCAATGTCTAGCTTCTCTTCCACCGCAATCTGTCGCAGAAGGTGTTGTGCTTCGTGACAGTGGTTGAGGTTGATTTGGATTACTTCCAAGCCCTTGGTATCGCTGCTAGCGCCTTTTGGTAGGCAGAGCACCTTGGGTTGCCAGTTTCATGGTCACCAGTGCAGATAAGACACTTCGCCGGCTTACTGCAGCTAGCCGCTATGTGACCAGATTCTCCGCATCCCCAGCATAATCCTCGTCTGTCAACTCCCTTGCAGTCAAACGACTTGTGGCCGTACTCCATGCATCGAAAGCATACCTCTGGTTGCTGGGAGATGGTTATCTGACAAACTGACCATCCCACTTTTAGCCGCCTGCACTCGAGTGCTGCGTTGGCTGCTACAACCGGAAGCCTCACAATCGCAACCTGTGTTCCGGATCTAGGAGGACCCTGTCTCAATCGGATAGAGATCTGATCTTCGCCGATCTTACACTGGTCAACTAGCGCTGTCCTGACTTCATCTTCTGTCGTTATTTCGTCGAGGTTTTTGATACGGATGGTAACTTCGTGACATAGCGCACGCACCTCCGCCTTCTCGCCTAGAACTTCCTCCGCCAGCACCTTGAAGGATGCACTCTTTGTTGCTGAACTTCGTTTCAACTCGAGGATCATCTCACCGGAACGAGTACGACGGATCCTCCTCACGTTTTCACCTAGTCCAGCAAGCTTGTCGTCGGTTCGCATCTGACGAATCTTTTTGGGCTTGGGGTTTGTTTTCGTAGCTCTCTCCTTACGGTATTTACGCGTCACTGTTTGCCATTCGGAGGACGCTCCCTCATTGGGTCTGTCGTCCTTGCCTTTCAGTTGACCAGGGTCCTGTCGAACCATCGGATCTCGGGCCCTCTTCTTTAGGGTGCCAGGTCTTGGATCACCGGGCGACCCTCGTTTCCTCTTTACACTCTTAGAGCTTCTCGGAGTAATAAGCTCATTCCTCACCGTTTGAACGAAGGCATCGATCCGTTTCGGGCGACTGACATTCGCCTTAGAGGGTTTCTCCACCTCTGTTCCTCTGCTAGTAGCGCTGCCATTTAGCGCTCTTACCATCTCTAGGACTGCTTTGTTTGCCTCTGTAAAAAGAGCCATAGCCTTTACAAGCTTGTCCTTGACCTCCTTATGAATGTTTTGCTTGCTCAAAACCAAGCTAGTCAAAGCCTTTATTTCTGTCATCGCTTCCTTCATTGCCTTCGGCATAGGAACTTCCTGCTTCTCTGGAGAGCTGACAGGCTCTCTTCTTTCTTCCGCTATGGAGCCTTCTGGAGTTTCTACCAGTTGGACAGCAAGCTGCCGAGCTGGAGATCGCCTTAGACTCCTGCCACCGAACGGATTAGGGCTTGCACCCTTCTCCGCACTCTCCTCCTTCTTTCTCTTATCATTATTTTTAGTATTTTGAATCATTAGTGAATCCCACGAGTAGCTAGGGAAATATACGGTCGACTGCGCCAGTGCCCTGCTTTAGCGCAGCAAGGACTGCAATACTGTGGGGTTTGTCCCGGTGCCCCACAGGCTACCGTTATCGACTGACACATTTACAACCCGCCAGCCTTCCACCTCATAAGCACGGTCTTATGCATGGGACCGTTTTAGCGCTCCCACGAGCAGCACACCTTGGGCACCTTGGGTTGTTTCTTTCCAATATGTCCAGTAGGGTAATCCAGTTCCGTTTGCCATTGTCGTCATCGAGAGGGGGGTTGCTGGATTTTAGTCGCCTCTTACGACATGGGCCAGTGACCCAGGGGTAGTATGTATGCGTATGTTTGTATGTTTGACCCACCAGTGGCTGATAGGTCTTTCGACCCAAGTCGGTACGGGAAGTCTCGATCGCACATTCAAATACTGTTTATGCTTAACTCATCAACAATAATTGCAGCACAACCAAGGGGTCCGTTACCACTGGTTTGGGACAGGTTTGGCTCATCTGCTCTGCGACGTAGTTCCACCTCCCCGTGGTGCAGAGTGGAAACTTGTCTGCAAGTCCGGCGTATTGCAGATGTACGGCCAAGAGAACTACACCAAACCCACTAGAGGCCGTCGACGGGTCCCGCCAAACCCGCGCGGAAGAAGTGGTGCACCCGGGTACTTTGGTACCAGTACTTGGGTGTGAGCGTGATGGTCCAACACGCTTTCGGGGGGTCATGACCCTGATATGCGGATGCGACCGGAGGGAGAGCGATCGCCAACTTGTTTTGCGCTTCGGTGGGTATAGACCCGTCTCGCAAAATGAGTAGATGCGCAAAGTGGTGGCCAATGGTGGGCCGATCACTTAGGGACGTGTTTACACGTCAGTGTCCGAGAGGCACGTTCTGCCGGAGGTGTCAGGGTTCGACACGCGTTTCGGGAAATGTTGCACCCGAACCGCGAGTGTGACCTGATGAGGGCGTTCTATAGCTCGATCTGCGCTTCGGGTGGTCAAGCGCCCGACTTGAAGATCGGGTAGTTGCGCTGAGTGGTGACTTAAGTCAACACTATTTGTGAGTTCGGAGGAGTCTGAGTCCTACACGTGGCCTAGGGGGCTTACCCCCCCTACCCGCGTGTTTGAACAGAGAAAGTGCCGTCGACAACTCGCTTTGTGTTTCTGGATCTTGGACTGGATTCACAAAGTTAGTAGTTGCGCTACGTGGGGACCTCATTCACACGATGAGATGTCGGGTCCTAACTCGTCAGAGGAGGGGTCGCGCATCGAGTTGTGTTAGAATGAGGCTATGCTATCAGAGGGTTCGGAAACGAGTATTGCCTTGGAGCGCACTAGCGCGAAATGACCTCCCACTATTGAAGCAAAGTGTGTCAAACAGTTCGAGGTGGGAACAAAGGTCAGTGGCCCCAGGTGGACTTTATGGCGTAGGGGGTACAGTGTTCCTTAGCATTGTATCATGAGTCGTCCAATTGCACCCATGGACCCAGAGTAGCAAACTGGGGGGACGCGGTGGCTCGCCGTGCCTTGGAATGCAATCCGTAAAATGGATTTACCACCTGGGTTAACAACTAATAAAAAAAAAGGTTTGGCTCATCTCACTCCCTTCCAACTGTTCGAAACAAATAAAGAATCCTGAAAAGTTACCTAAGTAACCTACTCATAATTCCAAATTTGAGAGATACTCCGGCTGGCTTGAACCCACAATCCATTGTATATCAGTCTTCCGTTCGTTTGATGTCCTGTCCATTCCCCCCCACTAATCCCCATAATAGAGTTAAGCTATTTTTAATATATTATCAAAAGAAACATATTTTAAGATTTTCAATGATGTTTTGTACATCTTACCTTGTTACCATCCATAATTCCTTTTTATCGATGTACTTACCCTTGTACCCCTACAATGGTCCTTCTAATTATTACACCAAAAAAGGCTAACGTAATTTTATGCTGTCCACAAATTCACAGTGCTCCGAACTTATTCAATCACAGCATGCCGAGATTTCTTTGACTGTCACAGAACTTAGAAATTTACTTTTCCACCCCATCATAACACGGGGCCATTATTTTGAAATAAATATCTACAAAATGCCGAATTCCATATTGCACTGCAACCTCAAAACATTTTCATCATAAAAACATAGATTTATAATACCACAGACCATTGATGGAACACACAACATCCCATTTCCCGGAGAAGCTTGTGAGATTACACTCTAGTTGCGCAAAAAAAAAAAAGATTCCAACCACTGGTAGATAAAATTTAGTTGATTTGAGCATAAAATAAGCTTTTTTCAGGAGAGGCTTCAATTTCATGAAAAAGCTTATTCTTAACTTAAATCAAAGAAGCCTTATCTATCAAACTATTTTGCAAATTCAAAGATTTGAACCTTTGATGAAAAAAAAAATAAAATTCTCAGAAAAACATCAGATTTTTGGATCAAATTTCTTAATGCATACTTGAACCGAATTAAATATTTTAGTATGAAATTTGGCTTTTAAAAAAAACTGCTATATTAACTAATTGCGGACCAAATACGAAATATCTTGTTTTTTCGCTTGTCGTTAGAATGCTCCATTAAAAAGCATAATTCATATGTTATGAATCTCATAATGAAATCTCATTTTACAAACTTTACACGACATTTTTCGTTACTCAAATATCTATATGAAATTAGCAAAAATTTGCCAATTGGTTTCTGAAACACAAAATACCGAATTTTTGTGTCTTTGATGTTAAACAATACACTGGGGAAAAAAAGATTTTTGTGAAGATTTTTTGGATGAAGATGTTTCTTTAACAGCAAATATTTTTCAGAAAGAATCATTTCCATAATAAAAATCCTATGGATGAATTATTGAAATAAATTTTTTTGGATTAAACAAAAAACTCAAGTTCTACTTTTTATTTGTGATTTTTCGCTAAATTGTGTTTACAAACCAATTTTGTTTAAAAAATTGAAATCTTGTAATTGAATTGACAAGCTATCTTAACACATAAAGTACCGAAAATATACATACAAGAAACACCAAAATTCGGCATTCTTTATTTCAGAAACCTCTGGACTGAATTTTACAGATTTTGCATTTTTAAGTTACGACAAATATCGTGCTCAATTTTGTCGAGAAAAGTTAAACACTTACATTCAGTCCATTTGAGTTATACTTCGAACTGTTGGCAAGTGAAAAAAACGATCTTGTATTGATCTTTCGAATTCCTCAACAATTTATGTTGATTGTAATATTTATTTACAAGCTTAATCTTCTTCTGAATTTTGAATCTGCATTCTGAATCTAAACTCTGAACCTGAACACAAAATTTGCGCTTTGAATCTGAAGCCAAATTTCCATGCGATTTCTAAAATGTACAAAAAATACGATTTCCGAATCTTTTTCCAGATCAGAATTGTATGTGCCAAGTGTGAGAGCCTTCATTCATGAATCTATTGATTAAATTCTGTAGTTCAGGTTTCATCTAAATTCACTGTTTAAACTATTTATTGTTAATCTGTATTGTGAATCAGAATTAAAATATGAATTTACAAGGATCTGATCTGACTTTTCTACTGTGGATTGCCATTTCGAAGCTTTAAATTTTTGAATTTTGTGTAAGAATTAAGATTAAGAACTCGATCTCGATAATCTCGAATAAAAAAAATGATTCAAATTTGATATGAAATGCCAAACCAAATCTGAACCAGGATTTCAAAGAAGCTTTTCAATTCTAATTTCTTCTGTTTATTCGAACTGAAAATCAAGAATCCTGAACTTAATCCACAATCCGAAATACTAAAATAGGATTCAATTTTGATTTTGGGAGTTATTGAATCAGAACCTCCAAAATGGGTTAATTTAATTTAAAATCTTACATTCAGACCTGAATTTCGATGAACAAGTGAGAAAATTGTGAAAAAGTGTAGTAGAATTTTGAATTTGGTATGGGTTTTTGAGGTTTTGTCATTAGTTTTTAGACTAGATTGTTACTCTCGATTGATCTTACTCTATTATCATAATTTGGTTTTAAATTTAAAATTTTGAATGTAGAGTAGAATACCTTCCTTGCCGTTTTGGATCCTCATGGAGAGGTTTAACCCCCAAATATCCCCCCCCCCCCCCTCCAGTTCCTACGGCCATGGATCAAAGTTATCCCGAATCATGAAATCTGGTTTTGTAACAAACATTTAGTTATAGCCACTAATGTCGTTTGAATTTGCTGCTATCAATGATCATGCGTTATACTCTTAAATTAGTAAATATTTTAAAAATTTTTAGTGTTACAAAAAATCAAACCCTTCCAAAATATTCAAAAATGAATTAAAAAATTTTTCTTTACAGTAGATATTTTTGGGCATCCGCTGGGCATTTTTGGCAACTGAAAGAAAAATTAAACTATTTCGTAAAGGTTAAAAAAAGCTGATCAGTACGTTTAAAGTGTTTCACTGGCCTGAAAATTCATTATCTGTAAAAAAATTAAATCAAGAATTTAAATTTTAGTTGAGAATGAAGTAGTGTTGAAAATTTTAAAATGAAATATTATTTATTCTGAGACAAAAAATGAATATTTGTCACTGGTACTTTGTTCAAAATTTTAGCCTGTGGTTAAATTACCTTTCAAGACAAGATAAGCTCTAATATGATGTTTTGTTTCAATAATATTTTCATTCCATCATCTTTGTTGGTCTTATATTGAATATTTTTGAACAATTGTTATTTATTCAATATAAAAATGTAAGTATCTACTTCAATTTAAAAAAAAAAAAATAATTAAAATAATTAAAAGTAGTAGTTTATGAATTCACGAGTCCTTGTTTCAAATCCAATTCGAAAATTCAGTTATGCGACTCGGTTTTTAATGATTCGGCTTTGTAAACTCCCATTTATTTGTAAAAATTAGGCTGGAACAAATATCAATTTCTTCTTTTGCCACCTACTCCCCCCCCCTCCCTTCAAAATTTCAAAAACCCCGAAGGAGGAAATAAATAAAATTTGAAGTAATTTATGTAAATTTTGATAAAACATTCCATTATGTGATAGATCAAAAGACCAAAAAAATAAATTTAAGAAAATGGAAGTAACTTCACCTTTTGTTTTCTTCATTTGATTAAATTATTTAATAAAAAATTACTTGATTTGAAAGTTTTGTGCAACGATATAGTATGCAATTTTGTTGCATACAAGCTTCTGTGCAATTTATTCCAATTTATTTGATTTTCGCATTATTTTTTATTGTCCCCCTCCTCGCGATTTTCAACTCCGGGTGACAAAAGAAGGATTTGAAATTTGTTCTAGCCTTATACTTTTTATTTATGTTATGTTTGACAAATGAAAATTGAATTTCTGCTCTCAATAATTTCTCGCTTTTTAAAAGATCGCAACCAATTATACCTTTAAAAAATCAACTTAATATCTGAACAAATGTAGTTCAAGCAATCTGCCTGTACAATCGATACACTTTTTTCTCTTCATATTTAGAAATATCTGTCTTAAAATAACAAAACTCGCATACTTTAGAACTGCGCAGAATTAGGACTGGGCAAGGTATTTAAATTAAAAAAAACTATCAAACATGTAAAGCCTGTATTCTTAATTCTAAGTATAAGTTAATTGAAAGTTTGCAGTTTTTAAAGGTTTAAATTTATTCTCTTTTGAACATTAAAAGCATGATTTTTTTTTTCTGACAGGGTTTTTCAATTCTAACCTAGTTTTATTATTTTCTTCAATTAAAATAACACCACAGAAAAGGATTGGAGCTGTTTTTTTTTTAAATTTTAAGTTAGGCCGGAACAAATATTAATTTCTTCTTTTGTCAACCTCCCCCCCCCCCCTTTTTCGAAATTGCCAAAAAAAAAACCGACGGGGGTAAAAAATAAAGTTTAAAGTATTCTATGAAAAATTTTAAAAATTTATCAGTATCCGGAAGATTACAAAAGCAAAAAACAAATAGTGGAAGATGAGCGTTTCATCAACTTTTGTAATGTTGATTTTATCGATGTTTTCGATAAAAAATTACTTGATTTATAAGTGTTGTGCAATGATATAGTATGCAACTTTGTTGCACACAAGCTTTTGTGCAATTTATTCCAATTTATTAGTTACTAGCTCATCAACTTTTGTAATGTTGATTTTATCGATGTTTTCGATAAAAAATTACTTGATTTATAAGTGTGCAATGATATAGTATGCAACTTTGTTGCATACAAGCTTTTGTGCAATTTATTCCAATTTATTAGTTACTAGCTGACCCGGTGTGCTTTGCTACATTTTCAAAAATTATTCAAATTTTTATTGTTTTTTTTTTTAAATAAAAAAAAACCGCTATAAAATGAGAGCTGCAGCTGAAGTTTCGAATTACAATACAAAGACAACTTAAACTAATATTCTGAATCTTGCTCTATAAATTTGTGTTAAAGATCTGATAATTTTAATTTATCTGGAGGGTCTCAAATTAATCGTACGCAAACAATCTAACTATTAAAATATGGTTATTTTTGCTTGACATAATCTGGACTAATGCTAAAAACCTGATAAGAGAGCCCCTTCCTCTGTCCGTCCCTTCACCCCCTGCTGAAAAGAGGTCGTGATCTTTAATAATCATACCCTTTTTTCGTTCCCAAAAATCCTCTTATATTAACTATAGTTCAATTGGTTGATAAGTGTATAAGCTTTATATCAAAATGTATATGGAGCCTCCTCCTTTCATCCCCTCTCTACACTGTATAGCGTAAGGGCCTATAACATTCGTAGAAACATATCCCGTAACCAAGTACCTTTCCATGCCATATTTGTTTGGCTTTGTTGTTGGCTTTGTTAGCATAAATTGAGAACTTATGCTTACAAAATTGTATTGGGCTCACTTCCCTCCTCCTATGTATCTATTCACTGAAAGGAGGATGGTGTGTCAGATAATCATTGAATCATACCAAAATGATTTTCCATGTTAAGTGTTGTCCATTTCTCGGATTTTGTAAGAAAAAGTTAAATGTAAGCCTCCTCTTCCCTTTCTAAGAAAGGAATTGTTTCACGATGAAACAGTATTTTCTATACTTAAAAACTTTTTGATGCCAAATTTGGTTTCATTTGCTCGATTGATTATCGAGTTATGCAAAAAATTGTATGGAAGCCCCCCTTACCCCCTTTACATCTTTCCGCTGGAAAAAGGTGGGGTTTCATGTTATAGTAGAAACATTTTTCGTATCCAAATACTCTCACATGCCAAATATGGTTCAAATTGCTCGATCAACTCTCCCTCCAGTTCTACTGAAAATTGTAAGGGAGACCTCTCCTCCTTTTTTTCATTCACCTCTTTGAAAGAGTGAGGGATTCCAAATATTCATAGAAGCATTTCTCGTACCCAAAAATCGTTCCATGCCAAATTTGGTTCCATTTGTTGTTGTAGTTCTTGAGTTATGCAGTAAAAATTGTATTAAACTCCCCTTGCTCTTTTCTTTCTCCCTGCTGGAAGAAGGAAGGGGTCTCAAACAATTATTAGAACATGTCACGTTCCTATATACCCTCCCATGCCAAATTTGGTTCCATTTGCTTAATTAGTTTTTGAGTTATTCAAAAAATTATAAAAGAGGCCCCTCCCCCCTTTATATCTCCCTACTGGAAATAGGGAGGGGTCTCAAATCTTCATAGAAATATTTTTCGTATCCTAATTCTCTCCCATGCCAAATTTGGTTCCATTTGCTTTATAAGTTTTTGAGTTAAGTAAAAAATATGAAAGAGGCCCCCTCCCTCTTTCTACTGGAAAGAGGGAGGGGTCTCAAATAATCATTGACATATTTTTCGTATCCAAATATCCTCCCATATCAAAGTTTGTATCAATATCTTGATTAGTTTTAGAGTTATATGAAAAATTGTAAGGTAGCCCCCCTCCCCCCTTCCTATCACCCCACTGAGAGGAGGGAGGGGTGCCTGATATTCATAGAGATATTCCCCGTTCCCTTATACCATCCCATGCCAAATTTGATACCATTTGCTTGATGGGTTCTCGAGTTATGCAAAAAATTGTGTTTTGTTTGGGAGGCCCCTCCCCCCTTCATGAGAGAGGGAGGGGTCTCAAACCATAATAGGAACCATCACCTGCCTCCAATACCCCCACCTGCAAAGTTTCACGCAAATCGGTTCAGTAGTTTCCGAGTTTATAGGGAACAGACAGACAGACAGACGGACAGACAGACAGAAATTCATTTTTATATCTATACTAGCTGATCCCGTACGAACTTCGTTTCGCTTTAAATCATTGGTACGTCAAAATGAGTTTAGAAAATGAATTCGAAACATTCTTTTGAAAATTTTGGGGAAAAAATTCAACAGTGTTTAAAGTCGCTACTATTACTATTACTTGAAATTCAAATTACACAGTTGATTGGCTTTTTATTAAAATTTATGTGAGAGTGTTTTCTTTTCGATCGGTTGCAAAATCTAGACATTATGGCAGAAACATGTACTATTTCTTTATGTGCACGACTCTTTTGCTTGACCTTCACACTTAAATTGGTATCAATTAACTGCCTCCAACAAAATTATTGCACAAAACACTGAACATTCAATGAAACCCTCTTTTTTGTCTCATGGCCCGAAACTCGAAAATTGAAACCAATTTTACGTTCCTCAAAACTCCCTTGTGCCATTTTTTCTTTTCAAATTATATGCAAAATAGCGTCAGGAACTTGAAAACAGAGAACAGTGAATATAGACGCCCTTTTCGCCGACCCTTGACACGGAACATGCCTAGAGTCCACCTAGAGTCAATTGCTCGTAGTTTATAACCCTCATCTGAACATTTTTATCTCAATCCGATGCATGATCACGACAATATCGCGAAAACAGTGAGCAACTAACATGGACGGTCTTTTTTTTTCACCACGATTCAAAACTTGACACCTGAAATCAATTATCTTTTCTGTTAAACTCCCATGTGTCAATTTTCATTACAATTCCATGCTCAATCAAGAGAATATCGTAAGAACAATGAACAAAACTTTTGCCGACCCCTGAGTCAAGATTTGAAACCTGAAAGCAAAAGAGCGTCCCTAAAAACTCCTATGTGGCAATTTTTATCTCAATCCAATGTAGAATAACGTCAATATCGCAAAAACATTAAAGTTGGGTATGGACGACTCCTTCAGCCGACTTCTGATCCGCAATTCGAAACTTGAAATCGATTGCTATTCCCTCAAAACACTCATGTGCTAATTTTCATCACAATCTGGTGTTTAATAACGCCAATATCGCAAAAACATTAATCAGTTGATATGGACGACCCCTTTGGCCGACCCCTGACCCTAAATATGATAACTGTAATCGATTGCTCGTCCCTCAAAACACTCATGTGCAAATTTTCATCACAATCCAATGTAAAATAAAGCCAATATCGCAAAAACATTAATCAGTGAATATGGACGACCCCTTTGGCCGACCCCTGACCCTGAATTTGATAACTGTAATCGATTGCTCGTCCCTCAAAACACTCATGTGCAAATTTTCATCACAATCCAATGTAAAATAAAGCCAATATCGCAAAAACATTAATCAGTGAATATGGACGACCCCTTTGGCCGACCCCTGACCCTAAATTTGATAACTGTAATCGATTGCTCGTCTCTCAAAACACTCATGTGCAAATTTTCATCACAATCCGATGTACAATAAAGCCAATATCGCAAAAACATTAATCAGTGGATATGGACGACCCCTTTTGCCAACACCTAACCCTAAATTTGATAACTGTAATGGATTGCTCGTCTGTCAAAACACTCATGTGCAAATTTTCATCACAATCCGATGTATAATAACGCCAATATCGCAAAAA
Organism: Uranotaenia lowii; assembly: GCF_029784155.1. Taxonomy (NCBI): domain Eukaryota; kingdom Metazoa; phylum Arthropoda; class Insecta; order Diptera; family Culicidae; genus Uranotaenia; species Uranotaenia lowii. The sequence goes on from NC_073693.1 coordinate 38,275,317, forward strand.
CATTAATCAGTGAATATGGACGACCCCTTTGGCCGACCCCTGACCCTGAATTTGATAACTGTAATCGGTTGCTCGTCTCTCAAAACACTCATGTGCAAATTTTCATCACAATCCGACGGAAAATAACGTCAATAACGTGAAAACAATATTTGTCTTCTATGGACGACCCCCTCCAGAAGGGGTCGCCCAAAAATCTAAAAACATTTTTCATCATTCCTGGTCCTAATGAGCATCCATGCCAAATTTCAGATCTCTAGCTCTTAAGGCGGCTGAGTCTATAGAGGACAAACAAACAAACAAACAAACAAACAAACATACAGATAATTGCTTTTTATATATATCTATATACTATATATATAAAACAGGGAGAGAGACAGACCATACAGAAATGTGCGAACACGCAAAACTCTTCACTAGATCATCCGATTTGCATGCGATTTTTTTTGTTGTGTTCGTCTTCACGCGAAGAATAACACAACGGAGAGATAATTTCGAAAATGTTTTTGTGGAATTTGAAAATTGATTTTTAGTTTTTATTCGTATCAAATAAAAGTCATGGCACCCAATTACCATTTTTTTTTTCACACGAATCACCCAGAGTAGGAAGGCGCCAAAAGCAATCAAGGCTTACTGATGTTCATCCATCTCTCTATAGGCAGTTTTGGCGCCCATTTTCGTTGCAAGTGTACTTTTCACGTGGCACCAGTAAAATGGATACTTGGATGTAATTGCTCACCTTCCGTATGGGGTGAAAAAAAAAGAACGCAATAAGCTGGCATGGAGTATACCTACTTTCGAAAATTGTCATTTTAGCTTCAGCATCAAGGCAACTTTAACATTTTTTAAGCTAATTTACCCAAAGCTAGCCGGATTGCCCGGTTTTACCCAGACTTGACCGGGTAATTGATTAAACAAAATTTAAAGGGCCCGGTCAAGTCGTCCAGCCCGGTTGTCCGGATTTTGTTAAAAAAACCCGAATTTTTTTTTTGTAGAGAAATGAATCCAACTTAGATGAAATTTCAGGGACTAGATAAGAGAAAATCGATGTTGAAAAACATGCGAAAAAAATTCGCCTTGTCTCCCGGTGAGACTTGAACCCACATCTTGCGCCTCTCCGGGGCCCATGTATTAACATTCTACTACAGGAGACCAACCTGGCGTATGAATATTATACTGGTTGAGTGTCGATGTCTATCGGAATGAAGGGAATAGTTCTCCCATGTGATCATAATCATTTTTCTTGGTCTATTTCTATTCCCATCATTTCATCTTACGGTAGTTGGAATCAAGTTTGGACATTTTTAAGCACGGCAAGATTTGCATTGCCTTCTCATATCCTGCGCGGGTTGTCAGTTATGATGAGAAATGATGCGTTTGCCGTATTTGGATATCCAGCCAATTTCGGTGTTTGGCACCGCCTTATTTCTATTTTTAAATTGCGACCCAGAGATGGGTCTTGACTCAAACATTCAGTCAGCGAAACTTTTTTTTTTTGTAGAGAAATGGATTTGGATTCATTTCTCTACAAAAAAAAAGTTTCGCTGACTGAATGTTTGAGTCAAGACCCATCTCTGGGTCGCAATTTAAAAATAGAAATAAGGCGGTGCCAAACACCGAAATTGGCTGGATATCCAAATACGGCAAACGCATCATTTCTCATCATAACTGACAACCCGCGCAGGATATGAGAAGGCAATGCAAATCTTGCCGTGCTTAAAAATGTCCAAACTTGATTCCAACTACCGTAAGATGAAATGATGGGAATAGAAATAGACCAAGAAAAATGATTATGATCACATGGGAGAACTATTCCCTTCATTCCGATAGACATCGACACTCAACCAGTATAATATTCATACGCCAGGTTGGTCTCCTGTAGTAGAATGTTAATACATGGGCCCCGGAGAGGCGCAAGATGTGGGTTCAAGTCTCACCGGGAGACAAGGCGAATTTTTTTCGCATGTTTTTCAACATCGATTTTCTCTTATCTAGTCCCTGAAATTTCATCTAAGTTGGATTCATTTCTCTACAAAAAAAAAAGTTTCGCTGACTGAATGTTTGAGTCAAGACCCATCTCTGGGTCGCAATTTAAAAAAAAAAAAAAAAAAAAAAAAAAAAAAAAAAAAAAAAAAAAAAAAAAAAAAAAAAAAAAAAAAAAAAAAACCGAATTTTCCGGATTTAGTCATTTCATTTGCCAAATAAAAAAATTTCTTATTAAGTTAATTTTTTTTAATTTTGCGTACTAAGACGAAATTTTTTGAGCAACTTTTAACATGATAATCATGTACGGTTTCTGGATGCTTAAAATACGATTCAAAATTTCTGATGTGTTTCGAAGAAAAAAATTTATTAAAGTGCTTTTCGTTTTAATTTTTTTTTGAGTAGTTTCTGAATTAAGCCCAAATTTGCTTGGTATTGCCCGGATTTTGGATTGACAATTTTGAAATCAAATGACCGGATATTGTAAGGTTTTTAGATAGAATAAATTTGCCTGACCAGGATACGCGCGGGAAAAATTCTGATCTCTTTTATTTACTCCGTTATTTTGTTTTGTTTATTTTCCGGTTAAATGAAAGACTGACATATTATTCAAGAGAAATAATATTCTACGTATGACTGTGAAAGTTTTGACAAATCCAAAACAACTGAACAGATAACAATGAAATATTCCATTACTGAATCTTCTGTTCATATTTATGGTATAACACCAAGAGAACGTCTAATTTTTAATTAATAGAATAAGACGAGCATAAATTGATTTACTTGGTTTTTGTAAACGTCAAGAATGTAATGAGTTAGTTCGAGAATAGAATGATATTAACTTTGTAATTCTATGTGAATTTCATCAGAAAACCAAATAAATGATAGATACTATCCACTTCTTCCTTTCATACTAAGGTGCTAAAAAACTATACAAAATTAAGGATATAAATAGGGTTGGCTTTGTAAAAATACAATTCATAATTTGATCCAACATTCAGTTTCAGAAATCAAGAACAGATAATTGGTTCAATAACATCTTCAAATACAAGAAGCTTGGAAAATAAAAATTTTAGTCTCGACGAAAATATGATTCAAGATCCAAAACAGGGACAATGCAAACTGAATTAGATTTGCAAAGACTTTTTTGAATTTCATTTCTGCTTTTAAATTCAAGATCTCAAAGTAAAAAAAGATTTCATAACCGATTGATTTGAAATTGCTGTGAATAAAAATTCCATGTACATACACATATATTGAATGTTCTAATTTTCTTTGTTCAGTGCTTAAGCATCCATTTCTCGATAAATATAAGTTAAAGCCGGTAGAAAAAGATGATTTTAAAAATTCAGAGGAGATTATCTTATACAGAGAGCATATCAAATGCATGATAGATAACGAAAAACAGAATGGTATATGAAAATTTGTTGATATTTATATATTTGCAGCATAAAAAAATCGCGGAATTTCATAACATGAAAAGTGCTGTGCCGTTCTACAAATTTGGTACCTATATGATAAAGAAAATTTCAAACATGGTTTTGGTGAAAAAGGATAGACAGTTGATCAAAACTGCTTAAAATGACGACACATTTCAACAAAACACTTCTTGGCATTTATCTTGGGGTTAATAGGAATTGAACATATCGGTGTCAAGGATCCTCTGTAAATAAAAAAAAATGTAAAACGGAAGAAAATAGATTTTTAACTTTATTCCAGAAGATATTTGCTTTCCAGTTTTGTTGGGTTGGTTGGGAGTTAATCTTCTTCGAAAATTTTTGCCCCTGGAGGTAGGCACTACCATAATATGACAGAAGAATTACGAAAATAGTAAAAAAACTGTGTCGATTCACTCCGTTTGAAGGTAACAATCCAGTTTCATGAGCGTAAATAATCAATTACCTATTTTTTGCTTATTTGCATGTTCATTATTTTTGTGAAATTCAAAGGCTTAACGAAGTTTGCCGGGTCAGCTAGTCTATTATATAAAATTCTCTTGTAACGGTGTTTGTAGTACTACTCCTCCGAAATGACCCAAACGATTCGAATGAAATTATTTTTAGAATATTCTGTAGCCATGCGAATCGGTTTATATCGAATAAAAACAACACAAAGTCGCATCAATTGTCCATAATTATTAAATTTGTAGTTTTTTGAATGAAATGAAAGTCATGGCTTCCATTTTTTCGAGATTTTTTTTCCTTTGGGCGGTTGTATTTTCGTCTCCAAGGTCGAGGCGTCGCGACCTGACGTCGATAGAAGATAGTAAGTTACTAGTCAATGGTCAGGGGATCTAATCAAAGAATTGAAATTGGATTAATTACTTTTATTTTCACAAAATTAATTTAAATGCTTCACCACGACCCCCGACAACTATTTTGCAAGTGCTGATGCATATTGGAACTCTTCCTGAATGAACGGTGACAGGAGACTTTTATTTCTTGAGACCCGGTGAATCGACGGAAGTAGTTGAAGCTCTAAACTGCTCAACGACAATCGGGACAGAACCAGCGAGCTCTTGATTATCCGAGCATCTAGGTTATACCTGAATCCGGACAGGGTGGGTTTTCAATCTTCCACATCAACAGGAAGCTTCTTGGATGAAAAAAAATTAATGGTTCCTCAAGGTCAGAACATCTGGCGCGGTTCCAAGGATGCTTGCTGGTTAATGGTTAGTCTTACTTCCGATTCCTGTTCCTGTTAAACCAAATTTCGTTTTAAGACTTTGGTTGAAAAAAAAAACGCACACTACTTACCTGAGCCGGTTATTTCTGTAGGAAAAAGCCTGGTGATTTTTATTCGTTCATGACTTTTATCTTGAGTTGTCCCAAAAACAGAAAACTTTGTTGCTTGCTGTTGATGCATGAAGGCTCCAAAGAATCCGTTTTTAGAAACACAGCACCAACTACGAGATTTTTTTTTGAAAATAAACAAACGCGACCAAACTGGGTTGACATGATACAAGGTCATGCAACATTAATTTCTGTCAGCAACATGATGACAGAAAAATGGAATGCTCTGATCGCGTCGCTTTATGACAGGATTTTCAGAGAGATGATATTGATATAGATTACTTTGTTAAGGTCGGACGACCATGAGCGACATTTATCAGCACTGATAGTAACTATGGCATAGCATACTGATCAGTGAGAATATTTTGGCGCGTATTTCTCAACCCGCATATTTTCAATGCAAGTGGTGGCGATATGATGCCTTGATGAGATTTTTTTTGTTCTTGATTCCTAGCTCACATGGTTATGAATGACGCTTAGATGTGACTCAGGTTGACATTTTGCTGCTCGAATAAAACATATAATTTTTGTTTTGCCAAAATCTGAAATTGAAAAGTCTGGCATCCATTTTTAGAGATTTTCTTTTCTTCGAGGGGTTTGTTTTTCGTCTCCATGGGCGAGGCGTCGCTAGCAAACGTCGTTGCAAGATAATAGTAACCAAAGCATACTGTTCATTGATCGCTGGAAAAAATTAAAAATTAGGCGCCTATTTCTCAACCAAGAACCTATATTTCTTATGCACGTTGGGGCGATATGCAACCCACATCGGTTTTTTCCTTACTTATTTGTCACAGCACATGGTAATAAATGACGCCTAGATGTGACACGGATTGATATTTTATCGATCGAATCAAAACCATATAAACGATTTCAAATATTCAAACAATTTTCAATTCGTGTTAATTTAAGTAGTAAATTGTTGTCCAAAAGATATGAATTTGGTAATGATAAATATAAAATAATGACACTTTTTGGACGTTTGAAAATAAGAAATTGGGAAGCTTTACATTCAATTTCGTATAATCCGATACGCCTAGAACGCTAGACACATTAACTGAACGAGAGTCTGTTCTTTGAAAAAGATTAGATAGGATTGAAGTTTTTAAAGGCCGAATGAACTTTTTGATTTTTTGCAAACGTAAGTTGAAGTTATCAATAAAATAATCTACTTTTCTATAACAAAAAGTGAGGATATGAATTTTCCGGAAGAATTTTCAATTAAGAAAGTGACCTAGAGCAAGTGCAAACTTTCAACTTTTACGAAAAGTGTATACATTAATTCTCCATCTAAAAATTGTTGGGCCCAAAAAAAACTATCTGATTAAATAAACTCAACTCTTTTTTTTAAATCATTCATCAAAAAACTGTTTACACACAATTCAGATACGAACATAACATGAAAAGTATGTTTTGTTTTACATATTTTGGCTACATAGAAGAGACTTTTGATTCACTTTTTTGTTGAAAAGTTTTTTTGTGATTGATATTCCAGGGGCAGCAGATTTTTATGATGAACTTTTAATATGACCTGAAAGTGTTAAAAGTAATATAAATTCATGTAATTTCTTTGGTGGAATAAGTGAAAACGCGCCATTTAGCAATGAAACATCTACAATTCAAGAATTTTATCTCCAAAATGGCCTGAAAGGATATCCCGACTGTTGAGTCTGAAGCGGATATTCAAAATTATTATAAAGGTCTTTGTAAATCAAGGTCTTTTGGTTGAACAGCATTCAGTGAAATTGAAGTACCAAGCATTAATTTATTCTGGAGAAAACTTAGTATATATCAATGAAAGTTGATAAAGTATTAAATTCATTTTAAAGTCTTTTCACTGACGCATCTGAAAAAGACCTATGTGTTATCACTTGCCCCAATAAATGATACAAATGTATACTTCGATATTTCTTTTTGTCAACATAACTAATTTTTTTTTTAGAAAATAAATTTTTTTTTCAGAAAATATGAAAGTTGAACTGTGGTGATATTCGTTTACATTTGCCCCTATGTTTCCTTTTTGAAATGAACTCACGAAACCATCAAAACCTGAACAGATTATTTCATTTCGATCTATTAAATTTTAAAAAATCTGCTTTTCAATTAAATGTTATTAATCTTAAAAATATTACATAATCCTAAATGAAATCAAATGAACTAATTTGCATTTTTTGCTTGAACAAAAAAAAGGAATTTGCAGTATACAAAATCGTCAGATTTAATGCCATGACAAATGCTGTTTGGGAACATTTTAAGTTGAAATGTGTAAAGTCTATAACTTAAGTATCAGGCGAAACTTTTTGAAAATGATTTTGGTGAAAATATTAATTTTAATTCAAACTGCTTTGAAGAATGAGGATGATGAATAAAAAGCTGTTTGAAAATGGTTAGTAAAAAATCTTTTCTTATGTTTTTCTGTTATTCAGCTCTTAAAAATACACCATCCAAAGCTAATTGGGAGCTGAAAGCGCTGCGTTAGGCAAAATATTCGGAAAATACTTCAAAAATTTTCCAAAGATTCATAAGCAATATATTCCAATAAATGAGATACTTTTTATTTCGGTTTAAACCTTATTGTGAACTCGAACAAAACGGAATAAATCACTAAATGGAATACATCAAATGGAACATACATATTATCAACATACAGTTATTTATGGAACAAGTAACAAAAATTGGATTTTAAGAGACCCGTTGATTTAAAATTCTATGGTTTAATTTTGAAAGAATTAAGCGGGACGATTCGAGTAAAGGGAAAGAAGGGAAATGTAAAAAAAAACAAGGAAAAATTGAAAATCGACGCCAATTTTAACATGGTAAGACGAAGTTTACCGGGTCTGCTAGTATATACATATATATAGATTTGCACTATTTTTCACATTCCCACCCTCGAGAAGTGACAAAAAAGGATTTGAAATTTGCTTCGGTCTTATTAATCGTTAAAGTTTAAAATAGATGCCTAAACATTTTTAAAATATTTCCAGAGCTTTTTCCAACGAGCTTATGGTTGTTTGTAACTGTTTTGAATTCAGAAACTTGGTAGAAATAACATTTTATTGACAAAACAGCGTTTTCTAAAATTTTTTTTTCCAAAATAAAAATTAAATTTTATTTTTTTTAACACATTGAACCAAAATCTGTAAATCATTAAATTTATAAAAAAAAAATAGTTTATAATCCAGCCCAACTTTCATGTTGAAATGAAAATAGGAATTAAAATCATTCACGTGTTTTTAAATAACATTATGTTAGTTATAGTTCTGAAGAATAATGTTATCCATTAAGGAGTTAATGGAAAATTCAGTCATCATTATTTATCTTGGTCAAAAATCAGGGTGAACCAAACAAATAAGCTTCAATTGAATTTAAGAATTTTGGTATTTGGGCCATTTGATTTATTTCTACAACTTTGTCAATCGAAAAAGACTTTCTTCTGGACTTTTGAAAATATTTAGTACTAAAGTCGTGGTTTAAAAATCGGTTTTGTTCACCAAACTCAACAATTAATTTAGCACGATTTTAAAATATCGATATTAGTCAAATAAATCAGATAAACGCCACAGCTTTTCATCTAAAAAGCCGCAGGATGCCGACCACTGAGCTAAAATTTTTCATTTTTAAGCGGAAAGCTAAGTTTTGAGGTTGAAAATTATAAACAAAAATAATTAAGTCTCGAAATCCCAAAAATTTTTTTTTTTAAATCTCCTCAGATAAGGTAGAAAGTAAAGTAGTGGGGTTGTTTGTGGTGATCGCTATCAGATTTTAGATTTGTAATAATCTTCTGAACATGAGTTGTTTCAAATGTAAACGAAAAAAAAATTCGAAGACCAAAACGTTGAGCCTAATTAAAAAAAAAACGGAAAGATTTGAACGTTCGGAAGCATTCATGATTATTAATAACCAAACATCCATTGGTAACAAAACAAATATCAAAATAAAATCACAATCTTTGAATAGATGATTTCTTTTGAACGAAATTAAAATTTACATAATTTTCCGAAATAAAAACGAAACAAATCATATTTTTTTCTAGCAGAACGTTTCTGAGTCAAAAATTTAAATTTTTTATTTATTAAAAACTTCGAAAAACAATTTGTGATGGCTAATGCTACAAAAATATCGTATAAATAGTTGATCAAAAATATTTATTTCAATGGATTGAATAAAGTTGATTATCCCTAGATTAAAAAAATTAAAATAAAAAAGTCGATTATCGATTCATATATTTTGTTAGTAAAATCAAATGTTTATTGTCACCGTAATTATGTGCTTCATAAAATATAAACTTAAATTATTGCCGTTTTCTGTAAATCTCAATTTATAATTCTTAAAAATCGAACTATTTTCATATTCGGATCGAGCGCTTCGAATGAGTCTTAAATAACTCTGAAGAATTTGACACAACGGAGAGTTGTAAATTTTGATGACTTGTTCAATCGTTTATTTATTACTTTTTGATTTCATAAAATTAAGCGTTTTAATTTACAATTCAACTTAATGTCACGAAAATATGTTTCTCCTCGTTATTTTGTCAGAACAAACTTAACGTACTGAAAATTGCTAGACTCGATCGACTTATCGTTAAATGCAGTCAATTTGAATAATTTTTTGTTTCTTTATTTCAGGTAAACCTTCATAATGGCATAATTCCTAGGAGCACGTAAGTAACTGATGATGAATCATCAGTCAAATTAAAAAGATTTATTTTTAAGGAATTCAAATATGGTTTAGTCATTAATGCAAAAGATATTGGTCTCCAAATTGAAAAAAATATATAATTTTCCAAACAAATTTTTTTTTCTAGAAAGTACATTGGAGTCAATACATTTGATGTTAAATTTCAAAATCACAAAACATCACTGTTCGAAAATTTCAATAAAAATTTAACAATAATACTATTTTTTTGAACAGTTCTAACAGAATTTAAAAAAAAAAACAATTTCATAAAACTTCTCAATTTTGGTCTATTTTTATATTGCCACACGACATTTTTCGGAAGTTTTACGATTTTTTCATTCACATATTGGTTTTGAAATTGTCAAATCTTTATTGGAAATTTTGTTAAACATTGAATGGACTTGCACTCAGAAAAGAGCGATCATCATAAAAATTTGATGAGAAACTCTTATTATAGAGGAAAAACTGCTGAACATTATTTTCTCTTCCAGCCAGGATTTCTGAAACGGATACATATAGAAAGAACAATTTAAAAACAAATTTGGATTAAAATTACAGTTATAAATGTTTCACTTTAGTAAATTGAAATCAGTATTTTTCTTGCCTCTTTTGATGGGATTGGTTTCAATGTTGTAGTTTTAGTTGTTACAGCAGTTTTAGCCTCCGTAGTCGTAGTAATTGGTGGTGTTGTTGTTGAAGTAGTAGTTGTTATTGTTGACGTAGTTTGAGGTGGAACTTCCGAATGTGTCAAACTGGGAACTATATTTTCCTCTTCATATTCATACTCTGCAGGGAAAATTGCATTAATATTTTGTATGAGTCAATCAAACCTGTTAATGATTACCATCATCATATTTGAGCGAGACACTGTAAGCTTCAATTTTGCAAATCAATAGGCAGAACGTTGCAATCACCACGGTTAAATGCATTATGTCGTAGCTGAGATTGATGAATGAGAAAGTGTGTTCAATCTTCTACGCCACTTCAGAGTCTGATCATGTCTGTCTACTGGTCAGAAGAAAATTTATTGATAATAGTTCGCACGATAATCACGGTGAGAATTTCACCAAACGTGTCAGCAGCTGATACAAAAAAGTTGATTATACTTCCGAAGAAATTTGTTTGGTGCCTATGCTTCATCAAACCAATGTATGTGTGACAATTCTCTTGAAATGGTTACAATTTGTTTAAAAAAAAAATCGAATGTTTCGTAAATTATATTTGAATAGTTGAAAATAGGTTTGGAAATCCTCCCAAAATGGTCATTATTTGCCTTAAAATTATCTCGAAAATGTTTTGTACATTATTATTGAAAAAATTTAAATTGTCTCAAAAATCTTAAAATAGGGTTACAAACAGTCTCGAAAGTGTCTCACTTTACTTCACTGAAAATCGCTTATGAGCAATTTCACGGTGTATTTTTTGGACATTTAAAGAGAAAAAAATAGGCGGACTTGGTAGGCTGTGGAAGAACAAAGCGGGCGCGTTTTTTTCTGACAGTAAAAACTGCAATTCCGAAAATTGAAAATTTATTAAGTTTTTAAAAAATTATTGAAGACCGAAGCTTTATTGATTAGAATTTTCTGAAGAAGTGAGCCCGATAGTCTCCCCAACATCAACTGATCTATCTCAGTCAAGAATTTTCGATACCTGGAAGAAATGGTCAAGAGTCAAACATCGGCCCTCCGTGAGTGCAAGCAATGGAAAACATCAGGAGGGAACCCAATTGATTTATTGATCGAGTTATCTTCATCATCAAATCCCCAAAAAGCTAAGTACACTTTTATTCAAAACATGAATACTTAATAAAATTTCCATAGGATGGTTTTACTTCTTATTCTTGTGTAGAGGATGGTAGTATGTATTTGATCCATTCATTTAATTTTTCTCCTCTCCAACCTATTTTTTTTTTTCATATGATACAAAATGCAATGCATATTAAATGACGAACAGTAATTTAAAATAAATTTTCATACAAGCTCATATTTAAATTTTTTTAATAAAGTGTGAAAAAATAAAGTGTGCAAAAAATAAAGCACATGAAGTTTAAAATTATAGTCCGTACTTTCCATTTAAATTGTGTTTTTTTCGTATTTCAAGATCTTTTGCTGCCTGAAAGGTAGCTTAAAATTGATTAAGTTGGAGTAAAAAGCGTTAGGAAAGTTTAACTCTATGTATCTTCGTTACGATAGCTAATCTACCAAAAATTTTGCATCCTAGATTTCTTTTTTCAAATTTTCATTTGGTTTTTATTGATAGGGAGAACTGTTTTTTTTCTCCTAACATTTAAAGAATCATTTAACACAATCTAGTATTGCTTTTATTTGAGGAATTTGATATACTTTTTTTCCTTACAACACAAGTTTTTTTGAGCTGTTAAGCGTTTGTTCTAAAAGGCTTAAAATTTTGGAATGTAACTCAAAATGCATACAATGTGTTCAGAAATATAGTAGTTTGATGTAGTGTTTCTAGTTTTGTAGTAACACGTAGCGATGGTTTTGCACATTCACCGCAAAAAGTTTGTGGAGTTTAAATATAGTTTGTTGATTTAAAGATCAAATTCAGATAGTTTTGTGTCATGAAATTGATAACAGTCCTCGGCCGGAAGCGTAGCAGGAAAAACCGATCGTATTAAGTGTAGTACGACCATTTTGGATTCTTTTGATATTGATGATTAATGAAAATATTGAGGCTAGTTAGAATATTGTACTATTAATTTTCAAATAGTTAGCAAAGGTCTTTAAAAAATATCTAATAATACCCCAACTTGCTAAAGTACATTTTCAAGAATATGATGTGTCAATTTCAAAAATTTGATCAATCAACGTTAGATGCTTGTTTTGAAAATTTATAGTACAAACATTTATCAGGGAAAATAGTAAGGGGTTTATAGTAAACTTTAACATAAATATTGCTAATTTTCTAGCAGGCCCAGCAATTTTGATGGGATCGTTTTATTTCCATGTTTATTTAAAATATTTCGGTAGGTATATAACATTAAAATATCAATGCATTTGACTAAAATTACGTCAAATTTAAAATTTTTCAAAAATTTTGTTTATCAGCCTCAATGGTAGAGCTAGATGTTTCAGTAGGAAACTTTAGGAGAATAGGAGGTGTAGGACGAAATGCTGGCCAAGCATCTCCCAGGGTTTACCTTTCCCAATTACCTGTTACAAACCTCCCCACGTTTATGGGTGGATCGTAGAGATCTCTGCATCTACTTGTTAAATAAACGTGAGTCACTTAAGCGACTAACATTCCTTCCCCTTTTCCCCACACAGTCCGCAGGGTTCGGCCAGGGCACCTTCAACATTCTGTGGGGACTGGTTTTTCAGTTTAAGAGATTAAATAATCTAAGGCAACGAACTGAAAGACTTCAGTTTCTATTGAAACTACAGGTAAGAAAGTGTAACATCATCTCAAAAGATAAGCTGGTACAATTTTAAAAAACTGTAATTTCATAAAACGGAGAGTTGCTGAGTAGCGCCAACCGAAATTTTAGACGACTGTTCATGCGAATGCGAATGCGAATTTAAAAAGAAAAAAATAGGCTTCTTTGAAAATTTGTTACATTATAGAAGAGTCTCTTCGCTATCGAACGCACTATTCTGAAAAAATCGATAAAGGGTCTAGAACATTTTTTCAGATTTACAGACAAAAAATAGGAGCAAAAATTTTCTTTAAAAGTTTTCTCTAAAAATTTTTCGTAAAAATACAAATTTTAAATTTTTGAGCTAAGATGTGTGAAAATTTCTTCAAAAATTAATAATAACTTAAAAAATTTGATAAAAATTATTTCTTAGTCAAAATATTTGGCGAAAATGAAAAGTTTCAAAGAACATTTTAAAATTATATTATCTAGAATTCCAAGGATTTTTTTTCATGTATTTTTAAAAACAGATAGTTCTTTTTTTTCTCCTCAAACTACACCCATAAATGTCCAAAGTAGAAATAAATCCTGAGGGGGGAAAAAAGATTGTTGAATGATTGAAATGTATCTTTCTTCACTCAACTTAAAACTTTATTCTGTCTTCGATAGAAGACGTCATCGAAAATACACCTTTATTACCGTGCTCTGGTTAATTTGCAATCGTGATGCGAGTTAATTTAAGGCCCTGATCATTTAAATTTTTTACTTTCTAATTTTCTTCAAATTACATCGTTTTGCCATATTTTTTGATAAAAAATCATCAAAATGTTCAAATATCTGTTTTATAATTAAAGAAATTTTATCACATCTGAGCTCAAAAATGTAAAATTGTTTTGTTTTTAGGAGTAACTTTTAGTGAAAACTTAAAAATTTTGCTCGAGTATTTTGTTTGCAAATCTTCAAAAAAAAATTTGTTCTAGAGTCTAAACCCTCAATCGATTTATTTCTCAATAGTCCTGGATAGGGAAGTGTCTCTTCAATAAAGTGGCAAATTTTTAGAAAGGCCAATTTTATTTAAATACGATATTTTCACTGTTTCCACTTAGAATTGTCTATTTATTTTATTTTATTTTATTTACTTTTATAAAATTATTTTAATTTGAGTTTGCTGTAAAATTGTCTCAAAGTTGTCTTTTGATTGTCACGAAATTTACCTAATCTATTTTTAGTGATTTTTTACCAAATTTTTCTGGAAGTAGTTGAAAATTGGTCCCTATGTTTTTTGAAAGATAAAATTGAGAATTTGAAATGATTTTTGAAATGTCTGGATTTTGTTTTCTTCTATTCAACAAATTGATTAAGAAGTTTCCGCAATATTTTCTCTGAATTGTTTTTAAATTGTAAAAAAAATGATATCATAACTTTCAGGAAATTGTCTTATGACTGTTTTCGTATTAATTTTAAAAATTTCTAAAAGTCGTTCTATAAATTTCATTTTACTGTCTTAAAATGTTTATAAATTGTTTTGAAAATAAATTAAACCTGTTCCAATATTCATTTCAATATCATTTTGAAATTTAAAAATTTTTTAAAGTTGACAAAAATCGGCTAAAATTTGCTTTGAATTAGTGTAAAAGGCATTTGTGTCATAATTGTGAAAAAAATTTGTAGAAATTGTATTGATATTACTTTTTAAAATTCTCGAAATTGTGTAAAAACTTTTGGAGTTTCTGAGCATTGAATTAAATATTTTAAGAACCTGTCCCAAACATATCATAAAACTGCTCGGTTTTCAAAAATGTTCTGAAACTGCCCACACATTTTTTTTCAAAAAGTCGTCCTCGGCTTGGAATGGTGTGAAAATGGTCGAATATCGGTACGGAAATTGACATAAAATAAAAAAAATGTATTTAAAACTTAAAATAATTTTTAAAATATAATATTTGTGTGAAATTTTTTTGAAATTGCTTTCAAATTTGTCTCTTAATTGTTCTTAAAGTATCTCAAAATTTTCTTGGAAAAGCCCAAATTTGTTGAATAATTGTCAAAACATCATTTTCAAATTATCTTTATGTTTTGAAATGATAGGGTAGGGTGGGGTAACGTAGGCCATGGGGAAACGTGGGCCACTCTGAATATCTCAGATGTGTGTTGAGATAAAAATCTCAACCCCACTGTCATCGCCGTCGCATTCCGTAAGCATATTTTTTCAAAATGCTGTTGATTTATGTACGCATCATATGCTTCTTTTATTTATCAAACTAAAAAAAAATTAAAAAAAATTCGCTTACAAAATTATACAAGAACCCGCTAATTACATCAATAAGGGACCTAAAATTCAGAGCAAAAATGTACTTATACGCTTATGATCTTAGTTTTGTCATGTTCTTTCACGTGGAAAAGGAATTTTTGATGAAACATCAATAAAGCACACGAACGAAACCAATTTGCAAATCATTGCTTGTGAGGAATTGTGGGCCATCTATATTTTTATGTTTTTATACACATTCAAAACTTAAAAAATGTTTTTCCTATCTATAAAGTTTTATTATGCCAGATGAAGAGTTCTGAAAATTTGTCCATCCTAAATAAGGAATTATTCGATCATACACAACTCTCTTATTTTATTTTCTCATTTGAAATTGCTTTAAATTAATGAAATTATAAAATTTAAGTTTTTGTTCAACTCAAAAACTTTGCATGTTATCTAGTCAATGTGGATTTGGAGGCCTACGATTCCCCACAATTTTTCAAAATTAAAAAAAAACTTTTTTTAAACATATAGAATTCGGGGAAATAAGTTTTTTAAATGTCAAAAAGCTTGATGATACTTTAGAAATGTAGAAAACCTTTCTTATATTTGTTTCTTTTCATCTTTTATGACGAAGAAGCTATGAATAAAAAAAAAAGTGGCCCATTATACCTCACACTCCCCTAAAAATTTCATTTTGAATTGTTTTGATTTGAAATATCTCTCATGTTTGCTTTGAAGGCCGTTCAGATCAATCATAAATTCATACAAAACTGTTATAAAATAACCTCAACACTCACTGAATTGTTATTTTGGTGTGTTGTTATAAATTGTATTGAAAATAAATAAAACCTGCTCGATTTTTTCTATAAAATCATCGATTTTCGAAAAAAATTTTATGGTGACAGAATTGGCTAACATTTGCTATGAGTTTGTGACAATAGCATTTGTCTCGAAATTTTCCTGAAATTTTTATTGAAATTTTCTTTTATAACCCTCGAAATTGTGTTATATTTTTTGGAAGGAAATCACAAATTTATCTTAAAGTTGTACCAAAATGTTCTCAAAACGGTTTCAGGAGTATTTAAGCATAAAATCGAATATTTTTAGAATTTGTCCCAAAAATTTCATAAAATTGTTAAAAAAAAGTCTCGGAACTTTCAAAACATGTTTCAAAAATGTCGACTTGAATTTCTTGGATGGAAGGTGTGAAAGTAGGCATATACTGGCTCTAGAAATGTTGTTATTTTTTTCTAAAAGTTTATTCAAAACTTTTCAAATTTGTCTAACCAAGATATTTGAGTCAATTTTGTCTTGAATTTGCCGTCAAAATCGTTTCAAAACTGTTCACAAATTGTCTCAAAATTATCTTAGAAAAGTCTTCGTTTGTTAAATAATTGTCCAAACATTTTCCTGAAACTGTTTAAAAATGGTCTTTAAATCTTGAAGTTGTACAAAATTCCCACGGAATTGTTTAATATTCTGTTGATTTTTTTATGCTTGCTTTAACGTCCGTTCAGATCAATTAAAAAATAATTCAAAACTGTTATGTACTAATATCACAACTCAGTGAATTGTTATAAGTTTTTTTTAAACATTGCTTGAATATGTCTCATCATTTCAATGTATAATTCCGCCAAGATTGTCAAAAAATTGAAAATTGTCTGTATTTGTTAAAACAAGATATCCTTAATTGCCTTTTTGTCTGATTCTTTCTTACTATGGAAGGAGAAAAATCCTAAGACCCAATAAAAATTAATTAAATTATGTCTCAAAAAATGTCTTGCAAGTTTCTCCGAGTTGTCAATACATTTTTATCTTCCCAATTTCTTGAAACTATTGGAAAATATTTGATTTTTTTTAATTGTCCAAAACACTTTGAAAATTGTCTTAAAACTGCTTTAACATTTTTGCAGGATTCCAGTTCATACTTTTTCCACCCGCTCTTCAACTGTTTCATAATAATTCAACTCCTCTTTTAACTGTTTCATATTTGATATTAAATTTTCTTTAAAAACAATTCCCTTTTTCTTGTTTTGAATACCTGTAAAAAATCTCTTAAAAGGGGAGTAGAGTATAACACTTCAAAAAAAAGCGATTTTTTTTAATTTTCTTATTGTAAAACATTTCAAGAATGTTATATTTTCAAGTTAATCGACGCAAAACTGTTAAAATTATAGAACTTTATTTCCTCTTATCTAATACTGCAAGAATTCGTAGAGCAGAAACTTCAAACGCGTTTTTCTCGAAAGCACAATTTTAAAGTCAGTGGACATCGTCATTTGAAAACTACTTCACCGATTCTTTTCAAATTTGAAACATATTTTCCACATATAAAATACCAAACCCCAACGATTTAATTTTTTTTTAGTTAAAGGAGATTTTACAGATAAAAAATGGCGGTTTTTTTCGTGAAAAATCGTAGTTCTTACTTCAAACAGCCACAAAAATTTCATGAAAAAAAAATTAAATTAAATTAAATCGCTGGGGTCCAGAAAAACATCTATTAAAAATATTTTGCGCTGATATTTTGACTTCAGATGATTCTGTGCTGAGATACAGTATCCACCGTAAATCCTGTTTTCTAAAAGGCATCCTCGTAACCGGCTCATTTTTCAATATATTTACTATGAAAAAAATTACAAAATGTACTTTTAACAATGCTTTGTATAATGCAAAAAATTTGTATACATTTGTTTGAACGATAGCTCAAAAAAAATATCGTGAAAATGGTGTTTTTTTTACCCGTTAGACCCTACTCCCCCCTAAAGATGTTTGCAAATTTGCTCAAATTTGGTTAAAAATGCTTCTAACTTTTCATATTTTTGGCAGAAAAAGACTTTTGATCGAAGATCGACATAATAACGTGAATGGTAATGTTGAAGAAACTTGTTCTGTTATTAGTCAGGATTTTTCATGGACTTTTTCATACTTTTTTTTTGAAAAATTGAAAAAAAAGCTAAAGTAAAATTCCGCTATTTTCGTGGCAAATTTTTTTTTTAGCTAATCCCATAAAAAAGACAATTATACAACACCCTAAATCCACAGTTAGATTATAGGGTTTCGTGAAAATTGTCTTTTTCTTTAAGACACTCGGTAGAAATTCTTCTTTCAAGTAGTCCTTTACAAAAATGTAAAACTTCAAGATTTAATGAGGAACTAGAAAATCTTTATGTAAATCAGATAACAGTTCTGTTTATAACGATAGATTATTCAAATTTGATTAACAAATTATTTTCAAATTTGTCTAAATGGATACCAAACAATAAGAAGGGGAATTTCTTAAAAGTTATACTAAAATAGTAATGTTTTCTGACAAAAAAGTTGGAGGATAACAAACATTTCAAACTTTTTACAGTTTGTTAAAAAATCTTAAATATCTGAAACCAAACAATATCATAAATAATTAAATTCTAATCGATAGTTTTCAATTTTTTTTTAAGATACTGAACAATTGTTTTTAACGAATATTGATAACGTTTTAGATTCAAATTAAAAGTAAAAGGATTATATCATTTTTAATTCATTTTTTTGCTGTTCTTAAAATCAATAAAATAAAAATCACAAAAACTGTATGCATAAAAACGTTTATAATACTCAATTAACTAAAATAATTTTGATTTTGAATCAAAAAAAAATTATGTAATAAATTTCATCGCCTGCTTTTGAAATGACTGAATTTAACCAAAAAATTTTCCATAACAAGACTTGAATTTTGAAAACTAGTGCTTGGTAAATCCTGTTTGAATATTTATGGTTGAAAAAGGTACTTTTGAGCCTATCTATAATATCTTGTAAAGCAAAACTTTCCTTTTGATTTGTGTTTTAAAGATGTTATTAATTTGTTTTTTTTTAAACTCAATTTCATAGCGAGTCTACAAAATTTGAAAGGGGCCATTTCTCAGTTTTCGGGACTTTTCGAATTGAATAACGACACTAAAACTCCAAACTTATTACTAGTTTATTAAACTACCAGAATTTATACCATGGTTTCTGAAATGAAAAAAAAAGTTGATTATAATGATGGAACATTTTCTTCGACAAGACGAAAACTTGAAGGTTTTTGTTTTAAATTTCAAATTATTTTTTACTGTTTTCAGCCAATGGATTTTAAAACATTTTTCACAGATTCTGATTTAAGTTATAAAATAAGGTTGCCTGATTGCCCGGTTTTATCCGGGTTTGCTTGGATATTCGGTTCAAAATTTGGTAATTGTCCGGTCTGTCCGACTTTTTTTTTATTAAAGCCTGGATTTTGCCCAGATTCATTCACTTTATTTGGAAAATCAAACAAAAAAAAAACACACACTGTTCACTGTGTTGTAAAAATTTCTTATACATGCCTCCAAAACGAAATTTTCTGATCAAGTTTTATATACATAATCATGAACGGTTTTTTGGAGGCCTTAAATGCGATTTTAAATCTGTCGATGAGTTTTTGATGAATAAGTTTGTTTCAAATGTTTTTTTAAGCTATTTTTGTTGGATAATTTCTGAATTTTGACAAAATTTTCCCGGATTTGCCGGGCTAGAGTGCTGAAAAATTCCGAAAACCTTATTTTAGAACCTTACTCCTGAATTCAAGAATTCGCATCAATTTTTTTAATCTGAATCCAAATTATTAGTTTTTGAGTTCGTAATCTTTGGTCAAATTTTACAAATTCAGTGATCATTCGCAAATTTAGGATTTCAAATTTATTGCCATAAACTGAACCATCTATCAACATAACTGGGCATTTTACCTTCGTTGTCGGCCGCATGGTTGTAGTTGTAGTGGTTGTTGTCGTTGTTGGTGTTGTTTTTGGAGCGAACGGTGAATATGTGTAAGCAGCAATCGCATCTTTGTATTTGTATGTATCAACTGTAACAGATCAAATAATTTTTCTTATCAATTTAAAAAAATCTTCTGTAAGTGATGTTGAAAGACATTTTTTCCCACTTATCACCGAAACACTTATTTAAATTTCACTCACCATCATCATCTTCCACTGGTAAACTTTTTATTCCAAATACACAAATTAACACGCAAAACGCCACAAAAACAACTCGCAAATGCATTTTGTTGAAAATGGGAACACGCAGTAAGAATATATTGAGGATTCGTCTCTATCACTTGAAGCTCTGATCGGTACTGTGTCGTGATCTTCTGAACTTCACAACAGAGAATCATCTTCCTTCTTTGCCAGACTAGGGTATTCCCCAATTAACGGTGGTATAACTCACACTAATTGATTCAGTTCGTGGGGTTCACAAGATAACGCATGAAGATGATTCTTTCAATCAAATTACGGATTACTGGAATGTGATTCTTCAAAAGAATTTATTGGGGATTAAGTCATTCAGAATGATTAAATTAACTCAACTATCAAAATTTTAAAAATTGTCAAAATTGTCAAAATTGTCAAAATTGTTAAAATTTTCAAAATTTTCAAAATTGTCAAAATTGTCAAAATTGTCAAAATTGTCAAAATTCTCAAAATTGTCAAAATTGTCAAAATTGTCAAAATTGTCAAAATTGTCAAAATTGTCAAAATTGTCAAAATTGTCAAAATTGTCAAAATTGTCAAAATTGTCAAAATTGTCAAAATTGTCAAAATTGTCAAAATTGTCAAAATTGTCAAAATTCTCAAAATTGTCAAAATTGTCAAAATTGTCAAAATTGTCAAAATTGTCAAAATTGTCAAAATTGTCAAAATTGTCAAAATTGTCAAAATTGTCAAAACTGTCAAAATTGTCAAAATTGTCAAAATTGTCAAAATTGTCAAAATTGTCAAAATTGTCAAAATTGTCAAAATTGTCAAAATTGTCAAAATTGTCAAAATTGTCAAAATTGTCAAAATTGTCAAAATTGTCAAAATTGTCAAAATTGTCAAAATTGTCAAAATTGTCAAAATTGTCAAAATTGTCAAAATTGTCAAAATTGTCAAAATTGTCAAAATTGTCAAAATTGTCAAAATTGTCAAAATTGTCAAAATTGTCAAAATTGTCAAAATTGTCAAAATTGTCAAAATTGTCAAAATTGTCAAAATTGTCAAAATTGTCAAAATTGTCAAAATTGTCAAAATTGTCAAAATTGTCAAAATTGTCAAAATTGTCAAAATTGTCAAAATTGTCAAAATTGTCAAAATTGTAAAAATTGTAAAAATTGTAAAAATTGTCAAAATTGTCAAAATTGTCAAAATTGTCAAAATCGCCAAAATTGTCAAAATTGTCCAGATTGTCAAAATTGTCAAAATTGTGAAAATTGTCAAAATTGTCAAAATTGTCCAAATTGTCAAAATTGTCAAAATTGTCAAAATTGTCAAAATTGTCAAAATTGTCAAAATTGTCAAAATTGTCAAAATTGTCAAAATTGTCAAAATTGTCAAAATTGTCAAAATTGTCAAAATTGTCAAAATTGTCAAAACTGTCAAAACTGTCAAAATTGTCAAAATTGTCAAAATTGTCAAAATTGTCAAAATTGTCAAAATTGTCAAAATTGTCAAAATTGTCAAAATTGTCAAAATTGTCAAAATTATCAAAATTGTCAAAATTGTCAAAATTGTCAAAAAAGTCAAAATTGTCAAAATTGTCAAAATTGTCAAAATTGTCAAAATTGTCAAAATTGTCAAAATTGTCAAAATTGTCAAAATTGTCAAAATTGTCAAAATTGTCAAAATTGTAAAAATTGTCAAAATTGTCAAAATTGTCAAAATTGTCAAAACTGTCAAAATTGTCAAAATTGTCAAAATTGTCAAAATTGTCAAAATTGTCAAAATTGTCAAAATTGTCAAAATTGTCAAAATTGTCAAAATTGTCAAAATTGTCAAAATTGTCAAAATTGTCAAAATTGTCAAAATTGTCAAAATTGTTAAAATTGTCAAAATTGTCAAAATTGTCAAAATTGTCAAAATTGTCAAAATTGTCAAAATTGTCAAAATTGTCAAAATTGTCAAAATTGTCAAAATTGTCAAAATTGTCAAAATTGTCAAAATTGTCAAAATTGTCAAAATTGTCAAAATTGTCAAAATTGTCAAAATTGTCAAAATTGTCAAAATTGTCAAAATTGTCAAAATGGTCAAAAGCGTCTAAATTGTGAAAATTGTCAAATTGTCCAAATTGTCAAAATTGTCAAAATTGTCGAAATTGTCAAAATTGTCAAAATTGTCAAAATTGTCAAAATTGTTAAAACAGTCAAAGTTGTCAAAATTGTCAAAATTGTCAAAATTGTCAAAATTGTCAAAATCGTCAAAATTGTCAAAATTGTCAAAATTGTCAAAATTGTCAAAATTGTCAAAATTGTCAAAATTGTCAAAATTGTCAAAATTGTTAAAATTGTCAAAATTGTCAAAATTGTCAAAATTGTCAAAATTGTCAAAATTGTCAAAATTGTCAAAATTGTCAAAATTGTCATAATTGTCAAAATTGTCAAATTGTCAAAATTGTCAAAATTGTCAAAATTGTCAAAATCGACAAAATTTTCAAAATTGTCAAAATTGTCAAAATTGTCAAAATTGTCAAAATTGTCAAAATTGTCAAAATTGTCAAAATTGTCAAAATTGTCAAAATTGTCAAAATTGTCAAAATTGTCAAAATTGTCAAAATTGTCAAAATTGTCAAAATTGTCAAAATTGTCAAAATTGTCAAAATTGTCAAAATTGTCAAAATTGTGAAAATTGTCAAAATTGTCAAAATTGTCAAAATTGTCAAAATTGTCAAAATTGTCAAAATTGTCAAAATTGTCAAAATTGTCAAAATTGTCAAAATTGTCAAAATTGTCAAAATTGTCAAAATCGCCAAAATTGTCAAAATTGTCCAAATTGTCAAAATTGTCAAAATTGTCAAAGTTGACAAAATTGTCAAAATTGTCAAAGTTGACAAAATTTTCAAAATTGTTAAAATTGTTAAAATTGTCAAAATTGTCAAAATTGTCAAAATTGTCAAAATTGTCAAAATTGTCAAAATTGTCAAAATTGTCAACATTGTTAAAATTGTCAAAATTGTCAAAATTGTCAAAATTGTCAAAATTGTCAAAATTGTCAAAATTGTCAAAATTGTCAAAATTGTCAAAATTGTCAAAATTGTCAAAATTGTCAAAATTGTCAAAATTGTCAAAATTGTCAAAATTGTCAAAATTGTCAAAATTGTCAAAATTGTCAAAATTGTCAAAATTGTCAAAATTGTCAAAATTGTCAAAATTGTCAAAATTGTCAAAATTGTCAAAATTGTCAAAATTGTCAAAATTGTCAAAATTGTCAAAATTGTCAAAATTGTCAAAATTGTCAAAAATGTCCAAATTTTTAAAATTTTCAAAATTGTCAAAATTGTTGAAAGCGTCAATCATTCGAATATCCTTCCCGGCAAGTTCAAAGAAAGTAAGAGTGATCGTCATGGATTCATTGAATGGTTTCTTTCAATGTTGATTGCCATCGTCAAAGACATCCATCGGGGTTCATTGACTGGTCTCTAAAAAGTGTGAATCGAATCGTCATCGTCATTCCGTTCGTCTGGCCGGGCTCCAAGTTTGGATCCTTGGACTTATGCCGGCATTTGGGGACCGGTTTACCCCGGTTTTGGGTCCACATTTTTTGCCAAAAAGGAACGCGAGGGGGTCGTCGTCTTCGTCTTCCGTGGCTTACGACGCGTTTTGCGTCCCCGGCGGGTGCCATTTTATGACGTCGCTCGCGCAATATCTTGTCCGTATGGCCGTTATGGCGTAAGAGCCTGGAACTGGACCCAGGCTTCAGCAGCAGAATTTAGTAATAACGATGATGATAAATGTGAATGCGATCGTTCCGAGATTCGGAAGAAAGTGAAATTTTTGAAAACCTGTTGCTGACCTGTCTCTTTCTCCTGGCGTGGCTTGGCGACCTCCAGGGTGGCGCTTTTGAATGACGCTGATTATGGGGGTAAATGCGAAGAAAGTTTCGTTAGGACCATGCCTTGCTGCGTGTCGTCCTTTGATAGTGTCGATCAAGTTCCGGGCTGCTGGAGGCGATAAAGCTAGGCATGATTTCATAATATGCTTGAGCATAACTAAAAAAAAACATCAATTTCATAAGAGTGAAAATTTCAATAATTTCATTAGAGAAAATTGGTTTATGAAACTAAGCTTTTGTTATGCAGAAAAAAACACTATTTCTAAAAGCTGTGATTCCAATCAATGGAAAAAGTTGTTTTTTGCTAGGTAACATATAGCTGTTGCTTTTTTAATTATGACGCAAAGCTTTAAAGTGTGGTGGTGCAGTATCAAAAGAAATGTATTACAAACTATGTATACATGTGTTTGCCCATCCTGGTTCTACTTTTATTGCGTAGAGCAAATGGCCCTTTTTGCGAACCTATAGAATGGCAATGAATTTTCCCTCGTTTGCAAAAACCCAGAAAAGAGATGAAGGTTGATTCAAATTGAAAATTTCGTTACCAACCGAAAATTTATCTTCAAATACTTTATCTAAAAAACTTAATTCGATTTCCACCTATTTTAATCATGAAATCGTCAAACGGGGCATCAAGCAGCAGTAAGGTTAGGTGCAACATTTGTAAATATACCACAACACTCATTAAATTTTTGTTTCAAAACTAGTTGACCCGGTGTGCTTTGCTCCACGTTTCAAAAGCTAATGATATTTTAGGAAATTTGTTTTTTTTAATGGCTTCATTTCAAATCTAATTTCAACATACTTCAAATACAACCGCTAAAAATAAGAGCTGAACTAGAGTTTTGAATTGTACTACAAAAATGATTTGATCTAATTTTCTGAAACTTGATCTCAAAATTATTCATCTCTTCTCCCCTTTCAATGCGAGAAGGGCTCACGAACAACTATAGACACAGTTTAAGTATCTAAATAACGTCACATTTCGCTTGATTTGTCTGATAAGTTTTCGAGATTAAAGTGAGGGTCTTAAATTATACGTACGCTCACATCCTCTCTCATATCTTATAGTCTCTATTGCTTAATAAGTACTCGATGCCAAAAATTCTTGTATGGAAGTCCTACTCCTTTCGACCTACAACTGCTGGAAAGTGGTAGAGATACTATTTTTTTCGTAATCAAAAACCCTCTCATATCCATTTTCTGCACTGCAAGGCAGAAGGTTCTGTATTATTCATAGAACTATATTTCGTATTTTTATACCTTCCCATGTCAAATTTGATTCTATTTTATTAATTACTTCTTCAGTTATACCAACAAAATTATGTTAAAGCACCCTTCCCACTTCATGAGTGCTGAAGAAGAGTGGTGTTTCAAATAATCATATTACCATTCTTCGTACCCAAATGATTTCCCATGCCGTATATGGTTCCATTTGTGAGATAAGTTCTTGGTTTGTGCAAAAGTAAAAATAAAAAAATGGTAAAAAGTAAATTTTTCATCACAACTCATCTATAGATTTTGAACTGTTTTTTAAGCTTTCAAAAAACCTTTCATGATTATTTTTATAAAACTTCCTCAAAAAGGAGGTGCAGGTGTTTTATTTTTGTTTAATTTGCCAAATACAGTGAATAAGTTCGGACTAAATCCGGGCATTTTTCTATGAAATCCGGGCAACCGGGCCGGGCCGAACTGTTGTCAAATTTAGTATTGAATATGCGGGCAAACCCGGATAAAACCGAGAAATCTGGCAACCTTATTATATCCCCACTAGGAGAAAGAAGGGGTCTAACATAATCATAGAATCATTTCTCGTATTTCAATACCCTCCCATGCCAAATATGGTTTCATTAGCTTCATAAGTTCTCGAGTTATATAAAAATTGTTAGTTCGCACCGTTTCGCAAACTATTGACAGTAACAGAATCAGTGGCAAAGAAATGGCGTGTTGCTGAAATCGAATGTTTCCAAAATCGAACGGTTTTTTTCTCAATTTTTTTCTCACATATTACTTAAAAAAAACTATTATTATTATCAACAACGTAATTTTTAATCAGTCTCCGATAACTTTAAGTCATCAATCGAATGTTGTTAAAGTAGAATCACCAATCTTCCAGGCAGAATTAACATTAAGAATTAGCATTTAATTCATTTGGCATTTTCGGTGAGCCCGTTCCTTTTTGTTACTTGTTTGTAAAACTTTTTTAACTTCACCAAGGCCGTGCCAAACCCAACCCGTTGAAATTTTTCTCAGTTCATATATTATGGGTTTGTGTTTCCGACCGGGAAGATGTTTTTAAATTTTAATTTTTGGCTCTTCTTTATTTTCAAGAGCAAGTAAAGGCGCTTTGGCTTTTTACGGTCGTAGATTTCAATCAAACAACTTTTGGTCGAAACGTCGGGTATTCCAAATAAAAAGTTGTTTCATTGAAATCTAAGACCGTAAAAAGCCAAAAATAAAAATTGAAGATTCATTTATAATTTCATTAATTAAGATTAATCGACGTGATTTTCGTTTGAATTTATTTTTACGGCCTTATCTATATTTTTTTTGTTCTCGAGATTTGAAAATTCTAGATGGATAGAAGAAGATTAGAAAAAATGACGAGTGTTGAAAATGAGCTGGTAAAAATGTATAAGAAGCATTTTAATCACATATCTACATAAATTATTTTCTATCGCGGATCAACTATTTTGAAATGTTAGAATCGGACAGCGTTGTGTCTTACACAACACAATAGTTGGTAATGCGTGATTCCATTTCCATAACCTTAAACATAGCTGTGATGTATGCTCCACTTTTTCTTTTCACAATATTAAATAAAATTGCTAATTGAGAATAAAGATTCTGGGATTCGATGTATTAAAAATAGAAATAAGAATTTAGATTTAAAAATGTGTTATCTAGTGACAATAAAACTAACTTTGAGTTAAGTCATAATCGTTTAAAGATTATCAAATTAAACTATCTGCAAGGAATGCTTTTGCCATTATCGTCGCATCGTCGCATAAACTCGAAGTAATTGTTATCATAATTTGATTTTTGAACTGCATACATTATCTTTAACCATGCATTTCGGGTTTTACGGTTTAAGGTGGATGTGAGTAGATTGTCAAGCTAAGCTAAGCTTTGACGCCACGAAAACATGAAAAACTATAAATTTTCAAACGTCTTCATTTGATTTTTCATTTAAAAAAAAATTTGTAACTTACCCCTCTTTCTTAGTTTGCTAAACATCGCATGTTTTTTGTTTATTTCAAAATAAATTATTAAACCAATAATTTTCTGACTGCGTCAATATGATGTCCCATCTACCTTTAAACTTTTGAGTTACAAGCGTTATAATTATCTGTGGAAATTAAGTTTTTAGAAACCATTGAAGTTGAAAAATGCTACACTTAACGGTACCACTAAAGATAATAAATTTTCTCTTCTAGAAATAAATCAGAAAACAAAGCCCGTTATCTGTAAAATCTGTAAAATAATAGCTTCCATCAACACGTTGAAAAGATAATCGTTTTTCAGTACACTTTGTTTTAAAGAGCAAATATTTACGTTTAAATGCATCATTTTAGTGTCTTTTTATGCATATCATAAACATCATTTATGTATTATAGTTTCAAAATGTCATTTTTCAGATAGTTCTTTGAATCTTAAAATCAGCATGAATAGAAGAAAAAAATCTTTAAACACAAACAATAGTTTACTCAAAATAAAATTAATTACTGAATTTATGAGCGTGTAACACTCAACCAACTTCCGGATTCCGTATGTGTGCAAACGCTGTTTAAAATCACGAAAACATGGGTAGTTTATTAGCTTAAACTACAGGTATAAAAAATATACAACATTCGAACACACACATAAACAATGATGGCAACACAACACTGACACGGACTGGGAACCTTTCTCTCCAGAGGAATCAGTGAAAACCGCGAGAGTTGCACCTAAACGAAAAAAACAAAACATCCCAGCATATAAAAAGCTCCCGCATATAAATAATATCGGGTGAGGTGATAGAATGGATTCGTGGATGCTCATTCAGCAAACAACATGAATGAACAAAAGGGGAAAATAAAATAGAACAAAATAAAAAAAAACTAAAGCGTATGGTCAATTTATTGAATGACGCTATTGTTCGAGGACGTAAATCACCGTTTCATCTGCGTTGATTGGGAAATGGTACCTTGAATGAGCAAATTGCATTGAGAGAATTTGTGAGAACATGTAGCATGAAAAACTGAAAAAAGTCAAACTTCAAACTCATGTGATGAGTATTGGAACTTCCTACTTTATAAGAATTGACCAATTCTGATCATTTTTAAAATTTTTGTTCCCATTTTTGTCAATTGTGTCAATTGTGTCAATTTTGTCATTTTTGTCATATTTGTCATATTTGTCATATATGTCATTTTTGTCATTTTTGTAATTTTTGTCATTTTTGCTATTTTTGTCATTTTTGTCATTTTTGTCATTTTCGTCATTTCTGTCATTTTTGTCATTTCTGTCATTTTTGTCATTTTTGTCATTTTTGTTATTTTTGTCATTTTTGTCATTTTTGTCATTTTTGTCATTTTTGTCATTTTTGTCAATTTTGTCATTTTTGTCATTTTTGTCATTTTTGTCATTTTTGTCATTTTTGTCATTTTTGTCATTTTTGTCATTTTTGTCATTTTTGTCATTTTTGTCATTTTTGTCATTTTTGTCATTTTTGTCATTTTTGTCATTTTTGTCATTTTTGTCATTTTTGTCATTTTTGTCATTTTTGTCATTTTTGTCATTTTTGTCATTTTTGTCATTTTTGTCATTTTTGTCATTTTTGTCATTTTTGTCATTTTTGTCATTTTTGTCATTTTTGTCATTTTTGTCATTTTTGTCATTTTTGTCATTTTAGTCATTTTTGTCATTTTTGTCATTTTTGTCATTTTTGTCATTTTTGTCATTTTTGTCATTTTTGTCATTTTTGTCATTTTTGTCATTTTTGTCATTTTTGTCATTTTTGTCATTTTTGTCATTTTTGTCATTTTTGTCATTTTTGTCATTTTTGTCATTTTTGTCATTTTTGTCATTTTTGTCATTTTTGTCATTTTTGTCATTTTTGTCATTTTTGTCATTTTTGTCATTTTTGTCATTTTTGTCATTTTTGTCATTTTTGTCATTTTTGTCATTTTTGTCATTTTTGTCATTTTTGTCATTTTTGTCATTTTTGTCATTTTTGTCATTTTTGTCATTTTTGTCATTTTTGTCATTTTTGTCATTTTTGTCATTTTTGTCATTTTTGTCATTTTTGTCATTTTTGTCATTTTTGTCATTTTTGTCATTTTTGTCATTTTTGTCATTTTTGTCATTTTTGTCATTTTTGTCATTTTTGTCATTTTTGTCATTTTTGTCATTTTTGTCATTTTTGTCATTTTTGTCATTTTTGTCATTTTTGTCATTTTTGTCATTTTTGTCATTTTTGTCATTTTTGTCATTTTTGTCATTTTTGTCATTTTTGTCATTTTTGTCATTTTTGTCATTTTTGTCATTTTTGTCATTTTTGTCATTTTTGTCATTTTTGTCATTTTTGTCATTTTTGTCATTTTTGTCATTTTTGTCATTTTTGTCATTTTTGTCATTTTTGTCATTTTTGTCATTTTTGTCATTTTTGTCATTTTTGTCATTTTTATCATTTTTGTCATTTTTGTCATTTTTGTCATTTTTGTCATTTTTGTCATTTTTGTCATTTTTGTCATTTTTGTCATTTTTGTCATTTTTGTCATTTTTGTCATTTTTGTCATTTTTGTCATTTTTGTCATTTTTGTCATTTTTGTCATTTTTGTCATTTTTGTCATTTTTGTCATTTTTGTCATTTTTGTCATTTTTGTCATTTTTGTCATTTTTGTCATTTTTGCCATTTTTGTCATTTTTGCCATTTTTGCCATTTTTGCCATTTTTGCTATTTTTGCTATTTTCGCTATTTTTGCCATTTTTGTCATTTTTGTCATTTTTGTCATTTTTGTCATTTTTGTCATTTTTGTCATTTTTGCTTTTTTGCCATTTTTACCATTTTTGTCATTTTTTATGTTCACTTTCCAATTTTTAAACATTCCAGTTGAATTTTATTGTAAACAGCAGTTATTCAGCAGAAAATTTTTTATACTTTAGGTTTTTTTGAACATATCCAGATTATGTTCAACTTAACTAAAAATTGTCAGAAAACAGTTTTTGGGCCAATTAAAAAATGCATGTGGTTGATTTTAGAAATTTTATATGGCTTTTTTCTAAGCCACCATAATGAACATATTTCAAAAACACCCATTACCACTATTTAATATTGCAAAGCGCTAATCGTCTTTGGCAATTTTCCCCTTACTCTCTCTGTGGACAACATTTGGGGTGAAATTTTCTAAATGCTCACATGATTATTTACAACTAGATGCTGGTGCATTTTTTATCGGTTGAGAAGGCAAATCCAAAGAGTCATCCTTTTTCGTGTACGAAATGGTAGATCCTTAATTATCGTTCCCTTCTAAATTCGACTTGTTACTCTCAATTTTTTATTTTACATTCTTGTTTATAAATCTGTTTCTGTTAGAATACATCCAAAATTAAAGTTCGAAATTCATTTGAATTTTCATTTTTTAGTTACAAAATAAAAGGGAAATTTTCAATTTCCTAAGTTTAAATTCCAAAGAGTCCACACCCTTTTATTGCTTCGCATCTCTCTGCGATGTCGCGCGCACTTATCGTCCTTTCGAATGATAATAATGTTCAATGAATGGCTGCGGAGTGCAAAGTTCGCTTTTTCGGGAACGGAGCACTCAAGCTATTTAGTCGTAGTCCTAGGTTAAGTTAGGTTATGATGCTAGGTTATGTTAATGGAAAATATATAGAGAGAGAGCGAGCGAATTAGCGCAGTTATAATGTGGTTCGTTTCCCGGTAGCGGGCTGTGGTCTAATAAACATAAATGGTACCTACTAAATAGGAGAGGTTTCCATACACATTTGGATGAAAATTTACGAAGCCACAAATGCTGCTGCCGAAAAGTGCTAAGCTGTTAAAGTTATTTAGTGCTGAATGCACTTGCCTGGGAAGGCGGTTTACCAGAAGCTGTCGAAAGGAATATGAATTAACGATGTTCTAGGGGAAATATTAATACTTTTTATTATTAAAATTGAAAATTTATTATTCATTATAGCCGTTTAAACTGTTCAGACTTGGCGTTCGTGTTTCTAAGATATGAACAATCAATTATAAAACAAAAACTGATGCATGACGACCACGTCTCTTTTCTGACGGTCGCCATGGAACGATCTGGTAGAACATAAGAAGATATGTCTTGCCTGTAGAAAAGTTTTTAATCTAACTCGTTGGTTATAATTCAATATTCAGTTCTTTCACACAAAAAATCAGGATCAGTCTCATGGATGCAATTTTTTCTTAGTTCAAAAGCTTCGATTTATTATATCAGTGCTAATTTTTTGCTAATAGAAAATTCCTTTGTTTTTTTATTTTCCAGTCAAACAGACATTGACTTGAAAAATTCCGGATTTTGTGGTTCCAAATTTGCTTAACATCATTAAAATTTTATGTCTGTGATAAAAATTCAGACTCTCTATCCAGTTTATTGTTCCTGAACTTCAATTTGGATCATAATTGAAAAAAAAAACTGAATCCAATTTTGCATATAAAATTGTTTGATTTTTATGCTTAATGGTTTCTAGTGACAGTTGCATGGTGATCTAGAATTGAACAAATCTTAAACAGTTTCATACTTCGCAATTTTCCTTCAGATGCACAAGTTGAATTCCGATAAGATCACTGAAGAAAAAAAATCACATTGAAAACCAATTGTTCAGAATTCAAATATGAGATTTCTGGTTGAGAAATTTAACCCAAATTTTACTTTTTGGCTCATAATAAGTAGGAATTATTATTGGGAACTTAGATTGAAAAATCCAATTTAAATTTCGAATTCAGGTTTAAAAGGTAATAGGAATCGAAATAAAATATTCAGATTCAGCTCAAAGTTAAGTTTTATAATCAAGATTAAAATATTAATGTGAGAATTTTAATACGGCTTCAAATAACAGGTCATCGCTGTTTTATAATTTTGATTCTGAATTCAAAACTAAAATGTTGTATTTTATCAGAGTTAGTTTGGAACACAAGCTAGTAGAAAGTACAAATAAAATTTATATTTTAGAGGAAACCAGATTTGTTTTTTTTTAAATTAAATGATTCAATTTCACTGGTTTTTTTTGTTTAACATTATTTATATTGCATATTCTTCTTAAATAATGTTTCAAACTTAAATCTTTCATTTTGATCAAGTTTACAAGAGCAGAAAAAAGATCTTATTCGAACTGCAAACCTTACTTTTATTCCTCAATATTTGGAATTTTTTTAACCAATGCCTCAAAATGGTTATGAACTAGCTTTTTACTTTCTTATTTAAGAATATATAAAAAAGTTTTTCATTAAAACGAAAGCTTCAAATCCAAAATTTATTTTTAAAATCTTCTTGCCAAAACTGCCATCGTTGCAAATTTTTTTTCAAGAAGATTTAAAAATTAAATTTTCGATTTGAAGAATTCATTTTAACGAAAAACTTTTTTATATTTTCTTGAATATAAAAGTAAAAAGCTATTTCATGACAATTGAGGAATCGGAAAAAATATCCACATATTTACAAATTTTCAAAAGGTAGAATTAAATCCTTAATACCTTACAATCAATGAAAAATGACTCTTACTTTAAAAGTTTTTTAGAACCTCCATTTTTTCAATATTCTTCATCTATGTATTTTCCAAGCGAAAATGTAATTACTAATATTGGCACCAAACCACCCTCATGAGTTGGTAATTTCTTCGGCCTTGTGCCAATCTTTGGCACTTTATGGCATTTTAAACGTTGAAACAAGGCATATTCCGATCAAAAATCAGAATCAAATACCTAACGTGAACAAAAAACCTTATTTTTCTTTATTTTAGTATTTGGAAATTGAAATTGAAAGTTTTAACAAAGTTTGCCAGATTTTCCGATTCAACCCAATATTTGAAACAAAATTTTATAAAATAAAGTACGGTCCAGCCCGGTTTTTTGGATTTTGTTTAAAAAAAAGGCTGGATTTTGCCCAATCGTATTCAATTTATTTGCAAATTCAAACATGAACTCAAATTAATTTAATTTAATTTTTGATTTTTACCCCAAAAACAAAAGCAAGTACAGTGTATTATAAAAACAAATACCAACGATTTTTGGAAGCAGAATAATAATATACTAAAATGATTGGATTTTTTTGGTGTAAACAAAATGGTTTTTTACAATTTAATGAAAAGTAATAAGAAACATACAATATATTCTTTTTAACATGAGACTTGGGACCAGAGATCTGCGATATGAGACGTGAGACGTGAGACGTGAGACATGAGACATGAGACATGAGACATTAGACATGAGACATAAGACATGAGACATGAGACATGAGACATGAGACATGAGACATGAGACATGAGACATGAGACATGAGACATGAGACATGAGACATGAGACATGAGACATGAGACATGAGACATGAGACATGAGACATGAGACATGAGACATGAGACATGAGACATGAGACATGAGACATGAGACATGAGACATGAGACATGAGACATGAGACATGAGACATGAGACATGAGACATGAGACAGGAGACATGAGACGTGAGACATAAGACGTAAGAAGTGAGTGGTGGAAAGTTAGAAATGAGAAATAAGAAGAGGGGAATGAGAAGTGAGAGGTGTGATGTGAAAAGTCACAAGTACGACGTGAGGTGTGAGACGTGAGAAGTTTAAAGTGAGACGTTAGAAGTGAAAAACGAGCCGTGAGAAGAGAGACATGAGAAGAGAGACGTAAGCAGTGGGAAGAGAGACGTGAAATGTGAGTTGTGAGAAACGAGATGTGAGAGGTGAGACGTGAGATGTGAGCAGTAGAGTGTAGCAGTAGAAGTAGAGTGTCTGTTCAAGACAATTGTCATAAGCTTGAAGAATTTAATAATTCTAGAATATTCTAGAAATCTTCCTTGATCTTTCTAAATCACGCGCAAGGAATGCTTTGGAATTTTCACATGTTTCCAATTGTTTTGCACGCTCAGAAAGTTCCAGAATCATTTTCATTTGTAACAAGCTTGCGGGTAACAGACTTTCTTAAGTAAAGTAGCCTTTCTTAAGTTAAATAATCTAGATTTAAGAGAAGTAAATATAGAGAAAACTTTTATGTTGAAGTGAATTCTGTGCCTTCTTTGGTTTGGTTCGGTTTGGTTTAAACCAAACTCAAATGACTCTACACTTGCTCAAACATTATTCATTTCCCGGTAATCATAAAATCTGATGAACCTTTTCCCGGGAATTTTCGGGATCCCGGGAAAAATTGAAACACTATACTACATGCGAAACCTTATCAAATTGATATATTTAATGTTTAAGCAGTAGTATTAAAAACATTTAAAAAATTTTGAATGCCTCAAAATTTCAATTAGCAATTATAAAATTCTAGACCCAAAAACTAAGTACTCTAACCGATTAACTTGTCTGATTATTGCTGCCGAAATTTAAAATAATTGAGACTGGCTAGACTTAAGGTTATTTATCCAATATCGTCAATTTTCAGATAACTATCCTTTGGATTCGAAATCTGTCATTTCTTTCCGATTATTTCACTACTGCCAACAGTTTGCGAAACGGAAGTTCTAAATCATGAGTGTTGCAAAATAGAACATTAAAATTCCTCTCGTACTGTTTCTTGAAATTGTTTGGTTTTATTTTTTCTCAGTCGTTATTCACTTTAACACGAAATTTTCGAACGAAAAAACATTGTTAATTAAATTCAATGTATTAACCAGTTTTTAGAAAAAAAAAAAACTATTAAGTATTAGCCGTAAACCTATCATTTCCGTTGCTCAATCTGATCCAGTTTTCTAATAAAGATCAGGAAAAGTATAAGTGATTAATCACTTTTTATTGGCTTCGGGAATTCCCGAGATTTTTAAGCGTTTCTTGGAGTTCGAGTATTCCCCAATTTTTTGAAATCCCCGGAAATTCCGGGTCGGGAAATGGAGTGTAGAACACACTAGTGAAAAAAAAAGCCGAGAGAAGGCTCTTGGAATTCCTTGTCTATTTCAGTAAATCAGTCTTTTAGTAATTTTTTAGTGAATTTTTATCGCCAGTTGTCGACAGTTGATAAGTTCCATTCAAAATCGAGAAAAAACCTTTCAAAACAGAAAACACAAATTACAAGGTTTTATCTCTACATTAGTGCCTTTAAATTTTTTTAATTAAAAAAAAAACAGTACGTTAATGTTTTAACATCTACCTTTCTTTTTACTTAAGCATAAAAATTATAAAAATGGGACATTTTTTTATTATTTTATGGTTTTAAGCAACAGCATTCAAAGATTTTGGTTTGTGGATGCAGAACAAAAATAAACAAATATTAAACTTAAACCTTATATACAATCAACTAAATATAAAACTTACCAAATATGTCAAAATCAGGCTTCTGTCAAAAATTAGGTATTATTTTAAAACTTGTTTGAAAATTGAAATTTAAGTATCAAATAGATACAAATCAGATCTTGAATCTTTTTCTCGGATCAAAAGTTTATGTCTAACAGTCAGGGCCGAATTAAGCCAGCGGCGGGCCCAGGGCAATTTTGCATAATCCATCTCAGAAAATTTATCGTTTTTTGAGCAATTGGAGAAACTGAAAGCTCAACAGGTTTCTGGAATTTTTAACAAAAAATTTTAAGCCACTGCTTGCAAATATCGTGGAACAGTTAATCAATTAATCAAAAATGTAAACTCTCATTAAAGCTGATAAATGCAAAATGCAATACACAATTTAACTCTATCATCAACTTTTTTTCTGTTTTGGAAAAATGCAAAGATAAACAAATAAATGTTTTTCATTTCATCATCAATCCAAAATTTAAAAACTTTAACAGAAGAATTCAACTTATATTCCATGAAGATACATATAAATAGTTCAAGAGTAATATTCGAAACCTTAGATCAGATTCAATGTCATAAGGATGATAAAATGTCGTAATTCAAAAAACATAAAATCAAGATTTAGGAAACAAATTACAAATAAAATTAAACTACAAAATTGAGAATGAAATTGATAATCAGAGATTAATCAAGAATTGCGAAACATTTAATTCTTTTTCAAAATGTTTATTTTAATTTCATATATTAAATACACAAAAAAACGTTTTCAAGTAATGTGCCAACAATTTCAAATGTAATGGCGATAACAATTTTCAATTGAGAAAGAGATTCTCATCAGATCATATATTAAAAACAGAATCTTTTCTAGAAAAGTTCTTCTTAATGTGACAAAAGTTAAAAACATAAACTTAAAACATGTTATCAGTTATTAAGTTATTCAAAAATCAGATAAGGAATCCAAATAAGTTTGGTATCCTAAAAACTGGTGTCGAGTTTTAAAAACTCAGAAAAATCATGAAACTGAAGGAACAACACAAAACTTGAAAATCTCTTTGAGAAAAATCTTTGTTTTAAAATCTAGATGAAGGCAAGATTATAAATATAGAAATATTTGTATTAGAGAATTAATTAAAAATAATGAACATAATTTGAGAATGAACGGTAAATTGAAAAATGATTCGCTAAATTCAGGATATTTACTTCTGCAGAGGATAATTTTAAATTTGAAGCTCCTCAGAGTCAATAGTATAAGGTTTTCGTTTTATCAGCTAGAAAAGTTTCAATGCCAATTTCAAGTCTCATACAGGATATGAAATAGAAACTTAATAAAGATACTCAGTATTGTCATTTGGTCAAATTTAAGCAACTACAAAATTTCTTTCTCTCCCATATCAAATAATATCTGTTTTTATTTAAATTTCGCCAAAGCTAAGAAAAAACATTACAGCAAACGCAAAATCCGTAACTTTTTTTTTATTAATGTAAAGGAAATGTTTCAAAATCAAAATCTTATGTTTGATTAGCTGGAGCCTCCTAAGATATATTCCAAGTTCAGCTATGAAGAGAAAGCGATGTTGTAGGGTAAGCATTATTGATTCCCTACATTTTTGTTTTGTTTATGCCCAAGATTTCAAAGAAAAGTGTTCAAGTTAAGCAATCAGTGATTGCCAGAATATTAAAAAAGAAGTCCTATTTTTCTGAGTTTATACTCCTTTTAAAAAAAACAGAAAACTCATTTTTACTAAGTGTACCCATGCTTTATCTAAATTATTGTTATCGGGAGTTTGAAAAACGATACGAAAGCTACTGACGTGTTTGATGAAGAATGAAAACTCAAGGTGATTTCTTACTCTTCTCTTGAATTGTTTTGAAATAATCACTGGATTGGATTGGACGCTTGAATTTTGTGTGGAAAAAAATTCTTCATTAATTTTCCAAATCTCCGTAGAAATTTCCCCTCTTAGCCCGCCTTTGGCACCAGTTTAAAAAAAATAAAAATTCTAAGTTCAGAACAGGATTATGAATATGACCCACGTAACTAAAAAAATAGTAGGAGAATCAAATAAGTATCCAAATTGTGAATAGAATTTATTGAAAGAACGCCCAATGAGATTTTATTTATTGAAAGGTTATTAAGAAAAATTACTAAAACAGGCGTTTCGTTCTTAAAAATAACAATTTAAGAATTTAGGAAAAAAAATAGGAGTGCCACCCAAAACTATAAATCTGATACAGTTTTCATAATCAACTTGGAGTTTTTCGGCTTCTTAGAACCCAGGAATTTTACTCTGATCTACCTTTTTTTTGTTTCAGTTAAACACAATTTAAAATACCAAAAATTTCCTATTTAAAAAACCAACATATTAAGTAAGTGTCAATTCGGAATTCTGAGATGTAGTTTGCAACAAAATGAAAAAATATCCAAAATAAATAACAGACTCATTGGAAAACCAACATTTCCAGTTGAAACAAAGTCTTTGGAACTCTTTTCGAAAAAATTAAATTGAAACACGTTTTAAACTGTTGATCTGGAATTTATACTGAATGCTTGGACTTGAATCCTGGAAAGTGAATTTCGAAAATTCAATGTGATAAAAATGTGAGATTTTTCCACAATAATCCACTCTTGAATGTAAATATGACCCTATTGGAAGTTTGGCGGCTTGTATTTTGATTCGAATGCATCCAAATAAAAAAAAATCGAGGACCCTAAATGAATTCATGAAATCAATAATTTTGCATCATCACTATTTTATGGACGTACCCTGAAAGATCAGACAAAGAAATTCCTAAAAAGACCTTTAGTGTCAATTTGACGCTCCTCGCTTGAAATCGCTATATTTCTATTGTTTCTCTTCCGATTTTCACAAAATTAATAGATTTGAAAACCTCTGAACACAACTCAAATATGTGTTTCAAAATCAGTATTCCATTTTTCAAAGTCTATGAAAAAAAATCCGAAAAATCATGCTTCGGAAAAAAGACTGTAATACTCAAAAAATAAGTGTTCAAGAAAGCTGAATTTAGTTATTTTGAAGTTTGAAGTTAGAAGTTTGTAATTTTTTTTTTGACAACAAAATATGAAAAAAAAGTTGTGTAAAACCGACACAACCGACAAAATTGTAACACCAGGTTTTATTTTAGTAAAAAGATAGGAAAGTTGACGTAATTTGGCACATTTGGCATCTTTAGATTTTCAAAATACGGAATGTAGAATTTATGACGAATTTTCAAACGTAG
Source organism: Uranotaenia lowii (assembly GCF_029784155.1). Lineage (NCBI taxonomy): Eukaryota > Metazoa > Arthropoda > Insecta > Diptera > Culicidae > Uranotaenia > Uranotaenia lowii. The sequence goes on from NC_073693.1 coordinate 38,313,962, forward strand.
CAGTTTTTTTTTAACTTTTTGTCAATTTGCAAATTAATCTGATGTTCTAACTTTTAAATTCAATTTTGTACTGGATTTTGAGTATTTTTTTATTTGAGTATTTTAACTTAATTCGTTAACTTCAAAGGATTTATAATTTTTTTTCCTTTTTGACGAAATTATAAAAACAAATTTTTTTTCTTTTTTTTATTTCAGATTAAAAAAAATCAGACGACGCCGTTTTCATCAGCACGAAGCAACACTTAAAGTTTCCAAATGAACTAATACCCAACGAAAAATTTTGCCAAGAGGACCAGGTAAGATTGACTTTATAATTTTCAATAAACATTGAAATCTAAAAAAATTAGATGAAAAAAATCATATTCCTTATCAATTGTTCTCCGGCATTTTTGGAACGTTTCGATGATAATCTTTAAAATCAATCTTAAATTTGTTTCCAGAATCTCGATTGCTCGTTTTCGTTTCCCAAAAAAATCTCAGCAAATTACAGCTCATTCAATCCTGATTATGGGTTTTCCTCGCATCCAACCCGATATTATCAGCAGTAACTTTTTTTTTCTGCATATCTTGGCTCCCGGGTAATTTGAGCATTTATAAAGTTTATCCCCGAAGCAAGGCAAAGTATCGACTGACGGACGGAAAAAGCTTCTAGCAACTCTTCATTTTCGATTCGTGCTTAAGGATAATTTTCCCTCAAGTTGCAAATCAAAGTTGTAAATCGTGCCTCTATCATCATGTTTTTGTCGAATTTTTTGTTCTGCTCTTTGAACTCGATATTTTAGCATCGTCTGACTCGGACCGACAAAATCATGATCCGAATTTGAATGTTCGACATGCTTCCGACAAATGGTTCATGATGAGGGAATTTTAAACTGCTCATTCAGGCGATACGCTTGATTGTTTTTTGGATTTTTTCACAAAGGTGTTTAAGTTCAGAAAACAGAAAAAGTGCAAGTCTAATGTTAATTTTTTTAATCAAAAATCCAAATTTAAACAGGGTTTTATTACAATTAAAATTGGTATCCACCAATTACTTGCGAATTATTTTTTAAATTCAAACCGGAAATGTGGGTTCTCTCGACCGGCATCAGTTCAAAGTCGACCCTTTCGGCATGTAGATAGATCCACCTGAACTAGAACTAACAATTTCCCGAATCAGTGCAGCGAAAAATCAACAAACACCACTGAATCGGAAGTGGCAGTTGGAAATGACTGGCTCGCGTTGCCGAAATTGCTCGCGCCATGAGTCCACGTCGTCGTCCTCGTCGGTTCAATTTCCGGTCAGGTTCAATATGTTGGGATTCCAAAAATCACCAGCCAATTTTGCTTGTAGTCGAATTGCAGCGGATTGAAATTTGAAGCAAATATTTCACCGTTTTGGGTCAGAGCATTATTGGAACTGCTTTTGGTACCAACCTACTAGGCAGTATTTATTTTTCGTCCCTATTCGAAGAACGAAATTTCGGGCTCCCTTCCCAATAGGATCAGATAAAGGAGCACTTCGACTAATTCATATTTCTATATGATTGTTTGACCGGAACTCTCGTAGTCGGAAATTTTATCGAGTGTTTTTTGACAGCACACCCAAAGTTTTACGATGTTGTTTTTATTCTTTGCAGACCTCAATAGTTAAATCAATAAGCCCAGGCCAATGCTATCGATTTTTGGTGCAGGAAAAGCTTTCCTCCATGAATGATAAAACGTGTACTTTGCTGCTCTCGGAATGAAAACAATAACGAATGAATTTTGCGAATTTCAATGCAAACAGGTCTTAAATAAATGCGGTACCTTTCAGTTGGAAAATTAAAAAGAGCTCGATTGGTTTCAGCACCATGTAGTTAGTCTCTAGAGTCCATCCATTCATGAGGCTGTTTTAAAACGCCTTAAAGTAGGCAGACAATTTAAACCACGTGACTTTGAAAGCGTTGTTTGACTCGGAACAAAGTACCAACTATACCTTCCTAGTATGTACTCATCCATTTATTTCGAAAAAATAACTCTTTTTAAAGTGAAATTGCCAAGCTTTTTTTTTATTCTGGTACTGCAGTAATTAATACTTTATTTCAAATTGAAATTTTGACTCACATCTTGAACCTCTACGACGCGAACAAGTCAAGAATTAAATATTTTAAATTGTTAAGAAAAGAAAAGTTAAAAAAAAACAGCAGAACTTTCAAATTCTGATTCATATTAAAAAAAAAAACAATGTTTAATTAATGTTTTCAAATGTCGGAATCTTTGACCGTTTCATAATATTTTATTTAAATTTCGGCTGTCTGTTGGGACATAAGTTAAAAGTTTTTTGTTTAAAATCAAATAAAATATACATAGTTTTAAGCAACTTGGCCGATGATTTTTAATCAAGCTCCAAGACAATAAATGAGGTGTTCAGAAGTAAATGGGCAAAAACATTAATTTTGAGTTGACTTCACAGTTTTTTTGAACCTCTTAACACTATAAAGGTCAGAGATTCATAAATAAAAATTATGTGTTTCAACAAAGATCTTTTTTAAAGACATTCATTTGAAAACAGTTCTGGAAATGCATAGATATATTAAATTTTTTTATAAGATTCCTCTAAAAAAAATACGTCATTGAATTTCGATTTTTGAAAGTTGGTCGTTTAACATAATTCATTGATATTTTTAAAATTTAAATTTTACAGGTTGGACACGTTCCCCTTAATTTTATTCGGAACGGATGACAAAATGACAAAAATGACAAAAATGACAAAAAAGACATAAATGGCAAAAATGACAAAAATGACAAAAATGACAAAAATGACAAAAATGACAAAAATGACAAAAATGACAAAAATGACAAAAATGACAAAAATGACAAAAATGACAAAAATGACAAAAATGACAAAAATGACAAAAATGACAAAAATGACAAAAATGACAAAAATGACAAAAATGACAAAAATGACAAAAATGACAAAAATGACAAAAATGACAAAAATGACAAAAATGACAAAAATGACAAAAATGACAAAAATGACAAAAATGACAAAAATGACAAAAATGACAAAAATGACAAAAATGACAAAAATGACAAAAATGACAAAAATGACAAAAATGACAAAAATGACAAAAATGACAAAAATGACAAAAATGACAAAAATGACAAAAATGACAAAAATGACAAAAATGACAAAAATGACAAAAATGACAAAAATGACAAAAATGACAAAAATGACAAAAATGACAAAAATGACAAAAATGACAAAAATGACAAAAATGACAAAAATGACAAAAATGACAAAAATGACAAAAATGACAAAAATGACAAAAATGACAAAAATGACAAAAATGACAAAAATGACAAAAATGACAAAAATGACAAAAATGACAAAAATGACAAAAATGACAAAAATGACAAAAATGACAAAAATGACAAAAATGACAAAAATGACAAAAATGACAAAAATGACAAAAATGACAAAAATGACAAAAATGACAAAAATGACAAAAATGACAAAAATGACAAAAATGACAAAAATGACAAAAATGACAAAAATGACAAAAATGACAAAAATGACAAAAATGACAAAAATGACAAAAATGACAAAAATGACAAAAATGACAAAAATGACAAAAATGACAAAAATGACAAAAATGACAAAAATGACAAAAATGACAAAAATGACAAAAAATGACGAAAATGACAAAAATGACAAAAATGACAAAAATTATACCAAATTGTCAAAATTGTCAAAATTGTCAAAATTGTCAAAATGGTCAAAATTGTCAAAATGGTCAAAATTGTCAAAATTGTCAAAATTGTTAAAATTGTCAAAATTGTCAAAATTGTCAAAATTGTCAAAATTGTCAAAATTGTCAAAATTGTCAAAATTGTCAAAATTGTCAAAATTGTCAAAATTGTCAAAATTGTCAAAATTGTCAAAATTGTCAAAATTGTCAAAATTGTCAAAATTGTCAAAATTGTCAAAATTGTCAAAATTGTCAAAATTGTCAAAATTGTCAAAATTGTCAAAATTGTCAAAATTGTCAAAATTATCAAAATTGTCAAAATTGTCAAAATTGTCAAAACTGTCAAAATTGTCAAAATTGTCAAAATTGTCAAAATTGTCAAAATTGTCAAAATTGTCAAAATTGTCAAAATTTTCAAAATTGTCAAAATTGTCAAAATTGTCAAAATTTTCAAAATTGTCAAAATTGTCGAAATTGTCAAAATTGTCAAAATTGTCAAAATTGTCAAAATTGTCAAAATTGTTAAAATTGTCAAAATTGTCAAAATTGTCAAAACTGTCAAATTTGTCAAAATTTTCAAAATTTTCAAAATTATCAAAATTGTCAAAATTGTCAAAATTGTCAAAATTGTCAAAATTGTCAAAATTGTCAAAATTGTCAAAATTGTCAAAATTGTCAAAATTGTCAAAATTGTCAAAATTGTCAAAATTGTCAAAATTTTCAAAATTGTCAAAATTGTCAAAATTGTCAAAATTGTCAAAATTGTCAAAATTGTCAAAATTGTCAAAATTGTCAAAATTGTCAAAATTGTCAAAATTGTCAAAATTGTCAAAATTGTCAAAATTGTCAAAATTGTCAAAATTGTCAAAATTGTCAAAATTGTCAAAATTGTCAAAATTGTCAAAATTGTCAAAATTGTCAAAATTGTCAAATTTGTCAAAATTTTCAAAATTTTCAAAATTTTCAAAATTGTCAAAATTGTCAAAATTGTCAAAATTGTCAAAATTGTCAAAATTGTCAAAATTGTCAAAATTGTCAAAATTGTCAAAATTGTCAAAATTGTCAAAATTGTCAAAATTGTCAAAATTGTCAAAATTGTCAAAATTGTCAAAATTGTCAAAATTTACAAAATTGTCAAAATTGTCAAAATTGTCAAAATTGTCAAAATTGTCAAAATTGTCAAAATTGTCAAAATTGTCAAAGTTGTCAAAATTGTCAAAATTGTCAAAATTGTCAAAATTGTCAAAATTGTCAAAATTGTCAAAATTGTCAAAATTGTCAAAATTATCAAAATTGCCAAAATTGTCAAAATTGTCAAAATTGTCAAAATGGTCAAAATTGTCAAAATTGTCAAAATTGTCAAAATTGTCAAAATTGTCAAAATTGTCGAAATTGTCAAAATTTTCAAAATTGTCAAAATTTTCAAAATTGTCAAAATTGTCAAAATTGTCAAAATTGTCAAAATTGTCAAAATTGTCAAAATTGTCAAAATTGTCAATATTGTCTAATTTGTCAAAATTGTCAAAATTGTCAAAATTGTCAAAATTGTCAAAATTGTCAAAATTGTCAAAATTGTCAAAATTGTCAAAATTGTCAAAATTTTAAAAAAAGATAAAATTGTCAACATTGTCAAAATTATCAAAATTGTCAAAATTGTCAAAATTGTCAAAATTGTCAAAATTGTCAAAATTGTCAAAATGGTCAAAATTGTAAAAATTGTCAAAATTGTCAAAATTGTCAAAATTGTCAAAATTGTCAAAATTGTCAAAATTGTCAAAATTGTCAAAATTGTCAAAATTGTCAAAATTGTCAAAATTGTCAAAATTGTCAAAATTTTCAAAATTGTCAAAATTGTCAAAATTGTCAAAATTGTCAAAATTGTCAAAATTGTCAAAATTGTCAAAATTGTCAATATTGTCTAATTTGTCAAAATTGTCAAAATTGTCAAAATTGTCAAAATTGTCAAAATTGTCAAAATTGTCAAAATTGTCAAAATTGTCAAAATTGTCAAAATTGTCAAAATTGTCAAAATTGTCAAAATTGTCAAAATTTTAAAAAAAGATAAAATTGTCAACATTGTCAAAATTATCAAAATTGTCAAAATTGTCAAAATTGTCAAAATTGTCAAAATTGTCAAAATTGTCAAAATTGTCAAAATTGTCAAAATTGTCAAAATTGTCAAAATTGTCAAAATTGTCAAAATTGTCAAAATTGTCAAAATTGTCAAAATTGTCAAAATTGTCAAAATTGTCAAAATTGTCAAAATTGTCAAAATTGTCAAAATTGTCAAAATTGTCAAAATTGTCAAAATTGTCAAAATTGTCAAAATTGTCAAAATTGTCAAAATTGTCAAAATTGTCAAAATTGTCAAAATTGTCAAAATTGTCAAAATTGTCAAAATTGTCAAAATTGTCAAAATTGTCAAAATTGTCAAAATTTTCAAAATTGTTAAAATTGTCAAAATTGTTAAAATTGTTCAAATTATCAAAATTTCCGAAATTTTCAAAATTGTCAAAATTGTCAAAATTGTCAAAATTGTCAAAATTGTCAAAATTGTCAAAATTGTCAACATTGTCAAAATTGTCAAAATTGTCAAAATTTTAAAAAAATATAAAATTGTCAACATTGTCAAAATTGTCAAAATTGTCAAAATTGTCAAAATTGTCGAAATTGTCAAATATGTCATTATTGTCAATACTTTCAAAATGGTTCAAATTGTCAACAATGGAAGATTTATTTTTATTATTAAAATTGTCATAATTTTCTGATATTTTTGAATATTATTTAAATTTAATTGAATTTTCTTTTCATTACTAGCATAGCTTTCATATATATTTTTGCACTTTTTTTCCAGAATGATGTCCTTCGATGGCCAAAGTTAGCCATCTCCCAATGCGACGCTACCCAACGGATCACTCATCGTCGTCGGACTCTACAGCATCCCCTTCAACGGGCTCGCCGTCTTTGATTTCGTCACCGGCAACGACATCTTCTCCAAATTTGGCAGCATCCTTCAACTCCTCGGCATCCAATGTAGACAACTTCAACTTTTACCCACCGGCCAACAAACGGGTGAGTTTTACCTTTTTGGCTTCCTTATTTTCCATTTTAATTCAAAAAACAATCCTGTAACCAATTAGTATTCACCAGATAATCAACCACAAACCGACAGATTAAGTTTGGGTTTCGGGAGGCATACTGATGAAAAATCTGTTAAAAAAAAAAATTTAACAAGAAGATGAAATTGAAATTTTGAAAAGCAAGTATAAACTGAAAAAAAGTTACACTTAAAGCATCTTTGATATCTTTATATTTTTTGAAGATTTTCATGTTTTAAAGAATTCAAAGCCCTGTGTTCAAAGCCTAGAAAAAAAAATCGAAACTCATTATCTCACAGGCCGTAAAAATGCTTTGCATTTGAGGGGTGACCCTTGGAAAAATTAATCTTCCGGATCCGGAAGATTGGGACAGATAAAATGGACAAAAAAAAATCAGGCATCCGAAAACGTGAACCTAGGGAGGGTGGAAAAAATCATTACGGGGATGCTACTTTCTCGGTTCACTGATCCCAAAAATCTCGGTGGAATTTTTCCGTAAACTTAAACAAAAAAAATTACCTTTCACGTGATCCTAGATAGATTTTTTTACAGTGGGAATCTAGGTTTAGCTTAAAATATTCACCGTTGAAACTTCAATGTTTTGCCACTGAAAAGTTTCGAGGACAAAAAATACTTATGTTAAGGTCGATTGAGTTTTAGAAAATTTATGGTCTAGATGAAAATTTGTTAATTTATTTAAGGGGCTACTTTAGAGTCATTGATTCGATTTTTGACATTATTTTACTTATTTTTCCCTAATAAGTCTTTAAGGATTTGTCTCAATAAATTGCTACACTTGTTTAAAATTTTGTCCATTCCATCATAAAAAGTCCATTCCACATTTGACAGTTGTTTCCAATTTCCCTTATCTCACAAAAAAAAGTTGGATCAATTGACTAACTATCTGACAGATGTGAACCTGGAAAATACCAAAAAAAACTCCACATAACACCACACTGTACAATAACCGTCAAAAATGTTTCACAATCGGTTCCATTTCATCGTTTTCCCTCGAGGATGGGGATCAGCGAGAAAAAAATGGTGGAAAAATTGCATTGTTAACTCCGGTGCTTAGTTTGAATAGTTCCCGGTGTCCAGGCCAGGAAGCTTCCAGGCAGCTTCCATCCAGGATACGTAACTACAATCGAACAGGACGAAAAATCCTCCCTAGGAACAAATTTCTATAAAATACACATTACACGCGGAAGCTTTCTGTTCGATTCCGGGCTCAAGGATAGCTCCCCGAAACTAGCCTGGTGCCGCAAGGTTTTGCTTCGAATTCACTTTTTTTTCCTTGCTATCTTGCACGCTTCTATCTGTTACGATACCTTCCTACCTTTGATTCCATGGTGAACCTTCCCGTTTCGGTATAGTTAGCTGGAATCAGCAAGACAGGAAAAAAAAAATCGAAACGCTTTCCGTAGGACCGATTCTACCTTTTCTCGGTCGCGACTCAGGGATGCACATGTTACGCGATTATCAGATGTTGTCCATTTTTGGAACAGGAAAGTTCCTTCGTGCTGCAGAAAAATGGTGGGGATTAAGTCACCTACAACACCTAGCGAAGCATCTACGTATGCTGAGGTGGAAATGAATCTTTGGAAAACTCTTGTTCTAATTTTTAAATACGACCATAAATATTTTGTGCATCGGCCAAATAGCTAACCTGAATAAAAATTTAAGCTCAATCGGACTTGATTTAAGGGTGCCTCAAAACGCTCTAAGTTTTGGTTTCTGACCCTCAAAAATAACCTAAGCCGAGACCGAAAAATCGAAGTAAATGAAATTTTATTTCAATACTAATTGACTAAAAAACACTTGAAACTGCGAGATCTAATATTATCTAAAAAAAAAAAAAAATGGGCCAAAAATCGACTTTCTGGAACTTTTTCGGGGAATTGTCTCCGTCCCAGAAAGTCGATATATGGCCCAAAATTATTTTTTAAGGGATAAAACCAGATCTTGACATTTTTGTAAAATTTTAAGTAATTCAGCATCAAAATTAAAATCTACCGATTTTTTCCGATCCTCTTATGGTGATTTTTGAGGGTAAAAAACTAAACTCTTTGAGGCACCCCTAAATCGAGTCCGTTTGAGCTGATATTTTGCATCGGTAAGTTTTTTGGATAAATCTATAAAAAAATATTTTGGGATTCTTCACTGTGTTTATCATTTTTAAATTATAGAAAATCTTAACGGTTGTGATAAACAGACATTCAAAATAATTTCCCTTGAATGCTTATTAATCCTATCTCGATATACATCTTTTTAACCCACAATTTATAAGGAAGCTTGATGAGATTTGGCTTAAATCTTTTATCTTAAAGTGATAATTTTATCTTTTTTTCCCTTCTCCCATCTAAAAAAAAATCTCTTTTCCAGATCATCCCACTTTTTATGTTCTCTCTGTATAATAGTATATTCAAGGTTTATAAACTTAGAAATTTTCAAAACGACTTCCGAATCTCGTTGGACCATGTTGAAGATTCGCTTGTGTTTCAAGTGTATGTGTACTTTTTTCGATTTTATATTTCACACTGCTTTACGATAACTCTAAATTTCACATTGCTTTATGATGACTTGTTCTTAAATATTGAAATTTCGACTAATAGTTTTTTGAAGTTATCGAAAACAAATCATCTCTGAACCAAAGTTACTATTGTAATGCTATGATGAAGATATAATTTGAGCTTATTTGAATGTTTCTTTTCTTGGACACAATCATTCCACTAATTTTCATGAAGAGTGATCAATGTTTAAATTCACAGATAGCTTTTTTTGAATTCGCCAGTCTTCTCACAAATTGTAAGTAGAAATAAACACATTGATGATAAAAAACGACTCAAAAGTTATAAATTAGCCAATGAAGTTGAATTGAATTAAACTTAAAATCTCAGATTCAACTATCTTAACCATTTTTCTAATCTTTCGTTTGAATTCTTCAATGTGTTGAAATCGAAGCCTTCAATTTATAACCCTAAATTGTATTTTTTTTATTCATTCTCTATGGGGGATTCCAAAAATATGACAATTATTGGTTCTTAAAAGCTGGAATATATGAAAATCAGTTCTTATAATTATCTTATAAATATTTATAAGATCAGTAGGAATGCTCTAAAGAAAAATTAAAATTTTTAAACTGTGACCCAAAGATGGGTCTTGACTCAAACATTCAGTCAGCGAAACTTTTTTTGTAGAGAAATGAATCCAACTTAGATGAAATTTCAGGGACTAGATATGGGAAAATTGATGTTGAAAAACATGCGAAAAAAAAAATTCGCCTTGTCTCCCGGTGAGACTTGAACCCACATCTTGCGCCTCTCCGGGGCCCATGTATTAACATTCTACTACAGGAGACCAACCTGGCGTATGAATATTATACTGGTTGAGTGTCGATGTCTATCGGAATGAAGGGAATAGTTCTCCCATGTGATCATAATCATTTTTCTTGGTCTATATCTATTCCCATCTTTTCATCTTACGGTAGTTGGACTCAAATTTGGATATTTTAGGCACGGCAAGATTTGCATTGCCTTCTCATATACTGCACGGGTTGTCAGTTATGATGAGAAATGACAAGGCGGGAGACAAGGCGAATTTTTTTCGCATGTTTTTCAACATCAATTTTCCCATATCTAGTCCCTGAAATTTCATCTAAGTTGGATTCATTTCTCTACAAAAATTAAAATTTTAACATAATGCGCTCTAGAAAACTGAGAAAGGAAATGAAAATCGGAATTGATAAAAAAAATGAAATATTCTCTCGAATAGTTTTACTTTAGTACCGTCAAACGGGGCATCATGCAACAGCGGGGTTAGATGCAACATTTATATAACACCCCACTGAATCAATTTTTAATTTAATGTATTGTAATAATGTAATATTTTTATGATTACAAAATGATGATGACATAATTCCTCGCATCTTAAGCAAGTTTATTAAAGTTTTTTATTTTTATATAAAATTTAAAAAATCGAGCAATAAATGTTAAAATTTTGACATTTTTCGATGCCGTAAAAAACTTTACCCAGTATGACGGATTGGCTTGATATAATTTCTTACAAACTTTTTACTGGTTTCCTCACGCTGTACCAGCACTGTTGGCGTAAAAATATTTTTCGAAAAATCACTCAATTTTTTTAAATAAATATTTTTATAATTCAGTTAGGTGTCTGGGGTAAAATGCAACAAAAAGCAAATCAAAGAAATACCTTGTAAATCTCGTTTCCATGTGCTGTTATATTAATGTTTTGCATCACGCGTTTGTAAACATTGATATTTTTTTTATCCAAACATTTTTTTTACGATTTCCGCTTGTAGAATTTTTCGTCGTATTATTTATCCCCTAAATGTATGCAGCATCCTTATTTTCAGAAAAAATGTGAAAGTAAGTTTTTACAGACCAAAAAATTACTGCAATTGGTGTTTTGATGCGTAATGGTATTTAAGACATCGCAAATATATTAAAAATTAAAAAAATTATACGTATTCATAACATTTTTCATTAAAAACAAAGTTTGTTGCAAGTTACCCCATTTTCTAAAGAGGGTGAAAATCGCATGTTTTTCGAAAATTAAAAATAACTAAATAAACCAATAATTTTTCTAACTACGCCAATTTGATGTCCCATCATCCTTAAAACTTTTGATGCATAAGGGGTAGGATTAACTTAATAACTTTAAAACATCAGAGCTATTCTCTAGTTCTTGAATATTTTTTAAACTCTGTTTGTACATGGATTCTCTTCTAGATCGTCAATTCATCTAACATGATTAAATGTTATACCAATTTGAATGCGAAATACCGGGTCAAGAAAATTGAAAATGCGTATCAACCTCAATTAATTCTTTACAAGTTGTTGAAGTGAAAGATTTGAACACATTAACATGAGCAGCTAATGTAAATATTAAAAGCTTACAAATAGTAAAGAGAAAAGAATTTGTTTATTATTATCAAGCCTTTTAATGACACTTCCCTAGATTTAGCTAATTCTTTCCAAATTTCAGAAGTCACAGGTTAAATTCAATTGAAATCAATGTAGCCGAATTATAATCACCAAAATTTATGTTCCTGACAACTGGCTACATATGTATGTCATTCCAAATTTAGAATTTTTGAAATTCAAGACGTCAGAGAACGTTTCTCCAGAATTTTATGCATCTGGAAAATTAAAAAATCTCATTTTATGTCACATGGGAATCTTCAGTAATGTGCATATCTTATTATTCATCAATACTTGCTAAAGATTAGGTTACTGGAAAAAAAATCTGTAGTTTTACCAGAAAAACATGCAATAATGTGATTTTTATCCTTTATTGATTATTCGTGACTAATAACAAAAAAAAACAGTAAATTTTTATTGGCAAAATCAGTTCTAGGATAATTCAGAAAGTTGAAAACAAAAATTAATAAAATTAAAAAAAAATACAACCTTACTGCTTTTGACTGCAGGCATCACACCTGAAATTTTAAATGTGCTCAAAGACTCAAAGGTTTACTTTCTTCTAAATTCATCCAATTTAATTGTAAAAAAATATTACTTCGGGTTGTAAGGGTCATTTTTGTTATTGATTATAAGTATTGAGCAAAGGTTCAAGTAAATTTTCAGTATAAAAATTTTCATTCATTCTCAATGCTGGTTTGAGTTTGAAAAGCTATCAAACTTTATTTGGTAATTCTCAACTCTTAGTTTTGGAATTTTATATTTGAGATTTCTATTCGTTATTTATTGAGCAAGCATTCCAGATACTTTTTTTCTGTACGTATCCAGGCCGTGCAAATCCGGGCATTTGGTTTCTTAATTTTATACTCAAAACCGGCTTATTTTGGAGCAAATCCAGCCAAAATGTAGGAATTTTTCATCAAAAGGCAAGTGAAAATCTGAAAAAATAAACACACGAAACATTATTTATGTACACAAAGAAATATCAGCGGGGTTCAAATCTTATCTCACAATTTCAAAAAATGCATTTCGCTAAAACAAGTTTAAAATTTGGAATTTTTTAAGAGTTGTGAATAATTGGAGAAAAAACCATGCCTTTTTTCTCGATATCCGGGCAATCGGACCGGTCCGTTCATTTCCTAATTTTTCTGTGGAAATCCCGACAAGCCTAGTTGAAGCCGGGCAATCTGGAATAATTATATAGTAAGGTAGCCAGATTTTTTTCAGCACGTATCCGGGCCGGACAAACCGGGAATTTTTTTTTATGAAAACCTGGCAAAATCCGGGCAATCAATTTCAAATTGACGGCAATACCCGGACAAATTATGTCAAAACTCAGAAATTGTTCAACAAAAATCATGAAAAAAAAAGAAATTTTTATTTTTCATCAAAACTCATCGATAGATTTTGAACCGTATTTAAGGCTTCCGAGAAATCTTTCATGATTATTTTGATAAAACTTGCTCGAAAAATTTCGTTTTGGAGTTGTTTGTTGTTGTTTTTTTGTGTCATTTGCCAAATAAAGTGAATAAATCCGGGCAAAATCCGGGCATTTTTTTCAATGAAATCCGGGCAACCAGGCCAGGCTGGACTGTTCTTAAATTTAGTAGGGGAGAGTGGGGTATCGTGGGCCATGGGGAAACGTGGGCCACTTTTAATATCTCAGATGTGTGTTGAGATAAAAATCTCAAACCAAACTGTCATCGTCGTCGCTTTGCGTGAACGTATATTCCAGCATATTGTTGACTGAAATAGGCATCATATGCATCTTTTATTTATCAAGCTAAAAAAAGTTAGAAAAATTTACTTACATAATTAAAAAAACACCCGCTAATTTCATCGATGGGGAACCTAAAGTGCATAAAAAAATATGCTCATACGCTTATGATCTTAGTTTTGTCATTATCTTTCACGTGGAAAAGGGATTTTTGATGAAACATCAATAAGTCACACAAACGCAACCAATTTGCAAATCATAGCATGTGGGGAATCGTGGGCCACACATCTTGAACCACCAATATTTTTATGTTTTTTTACACATTCAGAACTTAAAATACGTTTTCCTTATCTGTAAAGTTTTCTTATACAAAATGAAGAGTTATGAAAAATATTTTTTCCATCCTATATAAGAAATTTTGCAACGTTCGCGAGCCAGGTTTTGGAATCCATGCGATCATAAACAGCTCTCTCTTTTATTTTATCATCTGAAATTGCTTTAAATTAACGAAATGAATTAGGAAATCACAGTTTTGGGTCAACTCATAAACTTTGCATGTTATTTGGTCAATTTGGATTTGGTGGCCCACGATTCCCCACCATTTTTCAAAATCAGAAAAATATTGCTTTTTTTCAAACAGTCAGAATTTGGGGAAAATAACTTATTAAAAATTTACCTTATGATACCTTAAAAATGTAGAAAACCATACCATTTTTTATTTTCATTTTATCTTTTATAATAAAGAAGTTATGGAACAACGAAAAAAAGTGGCCTATGATTCCCCACTCTCCCATATTTAATATCCGGGCAATCTGGCAACCTTTTTATTTAGCATATACAATAAATAAGCGTTTCTAATTCAAAGAAATTGGAAAGGAAATAATTATTTTTCGAAATTCATTATAATACGATTTTGGAAATCTCAACTGACCATTTTTCATAGAGGGCAAAAGAATTAATTGGGAGTGCCTTAAATATAAAATTTGATGAGGGTTACGTTGTTGAAAAAAAAAACAGAGGCTGTTATGAACTACTTTTTTTGTAAATGATAAACTTTGATTTCCTGTTACCTACAACTCAACTTTTGTGTTCGATTGATTATAACAACATTTATTGCTTTTACCGTTAATGATAAATGAAATTGCTGAGAAAATCAAAAAATTGTTTTATTTTATTTTATTTTGCCATTTGGTGCCATCTGCTTATTTCAACAGCGGATACAAACTTAAATTTTATCTTCTGGACCTTTGTTTTTGAATATTTTTGATCCAAAATATATAATATTTGCGCAGTGAGCAACAGAGCCGCAGGTTGCTGACCTATGGCCAAGAATAAGCATTGCAGAATTATTTCCCTTTTTTTGGCTGATAAATTTTCGCAATACTTAAGTATTTTATTTGGGCATTTGATCTCGATTTTTTCAACATAAAATCTGGACGAATCTTAGCAGAATTTGGTAATAATTAGAAAGTGACAAAATCCATATAAACTTTTTTTTTTAACGAGTTCAAATCTCTTTTCAAACTAAAAAAAAAATTTTTTTTCGATAAAACAAGCACAGAATAATTAGGCCTAATTAAGACCTTAGTATGTTTTCCTTGTCCATTTTTTGTGGAAAATCGGGAGAATCTGGAATTCATACCCTTGAACAAGAAATACACTACTCTCTCTAATTTATTGAATAAATATGATATTTCAGGAGTTTTCAGCGAATTTAGCAGTATGTTTTGGTAAGAAATTTTTCCTCATTTAAAAACCAAAATGTTATGGCTTTTACTGGGGATGGATAAACAAATTTGAAAAACAAAAGATAAAACAAATTTTCGTGTTTAAAAACAAATATTCAGCATGAAAAGGGGTATAGAACAGCTATCATTGTTTTGAAGTTCATGTGATTTTCCTGTGTAACTTACCATAGTTAAATTCGGATGTTGCATAGTTAATCGCACGGCAATTCGTATACTGACCGGAGGGATGAATGACCCCATAGATGTTAAAATACCAATGATCAAATAAATTAAAAAAAAAAAAAAAGTATACTGACCGACAGCAATTGTGACCGCGAACAAGGATCCAGTGAAGAACAGTGACACCGGCTGGCTGGTCCTGCAGTATTCGCCTTTGAACGCACGGAACATCCGTTGTTTATTTTTGTTGTTTTCATCGACCCACTGCTCGAATAACCACACACAACATTCGAGCAGTTCCATCATCGTAACGACGTTGTCGCCATCTACCTCTGAATTTCACAACTACCATAATTGTCGCCACCTACCTACTCAGCTATATAACTCATTGTACCAAAATGTGAGAGGTTTGCGCACCAAAATCGACGAACTTTTTCTGGCAGTTTCGGATCCTGAGTACGACGTTATAGTGCTCACTGAGACGTGGTTGAATGACGAAATCACATCGGTGCAGCTATTTGGTCATCATTATAACGTTTATCGCCGTGATCGTGACCCTACTATCACTGGTCTAAGAAGAGGTGGCGGTGTTCTTGTTGCTGTTTCATACCGTTTTACATCCTCCCCTGTCACCGTTGTTAGCGAAACCGAACTGAACGTCGAGCATTTGTGGGTGGCTTTTGAGACTAACCAGAGAAAGATCTATATTGGCGTTGTTTATCTCAGTCCAGACGATGCTAGCGATCCTTCAATTTTGGATTCCCATCTGAACTCAGCGGCCGCGATAGCGGATTCTTTACGACCCAACGATCAGCACATCCTGCTCGGCGATTATAATCAGCCTCTACTCAGTTGGATAAAAAATTCCGCAAATTTTGCCTATCCAGACCCCGCGGTTTCATCATTTACATCTTGCTCTTCCGCCCTATTAGACGGGATGGATCTTTTGGGTAATCGGCAGATGAACCTTGTCACCAACTCTCGTGGCCGCATCCTTGACTTGGTTTTTATCAATGAATTCGCTGCAGAAAGTTGCAGCGTTTCGACCGCCATGGAACCATTGATAGAAGCAGATCTTCATCACCCACCGTTATTGATTGCGTCAACCTACACTGGAACCACACCGTTTGATAGCGCAACTGACACATGTTCATTGAATTTTTATAGAGCTGATTTTGCACAAATATCCCAAATATTGTTATGCACCAACTGGTCGTTCATCGAGAATGTCACTGACGTAGATCAGGCTGTGGACTTTTTTGCCTCTACGTTACACGAGTCATTTCGAGATCACGTCCCATTGAAGCGTCCTCTACGTAAACCACCTTGGTCTGATGCACATTTGCGTACGCTGAAACGCAGAAGAGCTGCTGCTATAAGACGCTTGTCGCGTGATAAAAATCCATTCAATAAACGCAGGTTTGGTATTGCAAGCAATGAGTACAAACGCTACAATCGACTCCGATACTCACAACACGTTGAGCGCATGCAAATTATGTTGAAGCACAACCCGAAACGTTTTTGGTCTTTTGTCAACGAGAAGCGAAAGGAAACCGGGTTCCCATCGGAGATGTTTTTAGGCGAGCATAAATCGTCTAGTTTGGAACAGACGTGTAATCTTTTTGCTGAACATTTCGCCAGCGTTTTCAGTACTTCGCATGCCTCGTCTACTAAAATCGCAAGAGCCCTGCGGTACGTTCCTAGCAACATGCTCAATCTAACGGGAATTATTTTCTCGGAGGATGAAGTTAAAGCAGCGATATCAAAGCTAAAACCGTCTTCAGCTGTAGGACCTGATGGAATTCCGTCTAATATTTTGAAAAATTGTGTTGAGGCTATGTTGAAGCCACTGTCAGCTATCTTCAACCTGTCCATTCGCACTGGCAAATTTCCAAGTTCTTGGAAGAAGTCGTTTATGTTCCCGGTTCACAAGAAAAGTAATAAGCACGACATAACGAATTACAGGGGAATCACTTCCCTCTGTGCCTGTTCTAAGGTGATGGAAATCCTGGTGTCACAGAGACTTTTTAATGCCGCTAAGTCGTACATTTCTGTCGATCAACACGGGTTTTACCCGGGACGTTCGACGAACACAAACTTGTTGGAGTTCACTTCATTCTGCATTCGCACTATGGAAAAAGGTGGTCAAGTTGACACAGTGTATACTGATCTTAAGGCTGCCTTTGATCGTATTGACCATCGTTTGCTCCTCGCAAAACTACGACATCTCGGACTCGAAGAAGGACTCATTCTCTGGTTTGAATCGTTCTTGACGAATCGTTCTCTTACTGTCCGTCTCGGAAATGCCGAGTCCCATGTGTTTCAGAATAACTCAGGAGTACCACAAGGAAGCAACATCGGACCTCTTCTATTCTGCACCTACTACAACGACATAACATACGCTCTTCCGTCGGGGTGCAGAATGTTGTATGCTGATGACCTGAAAATTTTTCGGAAAATCGAAAGCTACAGCGACTGCTTAGAATTGCAGCAAATGTTGAGTAAATTTCTTAAGTGGTGTAATTTGAATTGCTTAACGGTCAGTGTGGCGAAATGTCACGTGATAAGCTTTACACGGAAAAGGAATCCTCTGACTTGGAATTACACTCTTCATGATACCGCACTTGAACGAGTTTCCGTTGTGAAGGACTTAGGTGTGCTTCTGGATTCCAAAATAACTTTTGAAAACCAATTGAATCATGTTGTAGCAAAAGCAAACAGAAATTTGGGATTTATGCTGCGAACCACCAAGGAATTCACAAATCTACGTTGCCTACGAACTCTTTATTGTGCTTTAGTGCGCTCGCACCTTAAATCAGCGGCTGTCGTCTGGTGCCCCAGCCACGATACCTGGATCAGGAGAATCGAATCCGTGCAATCGAAATTTACCCGCTCAGCACTTCGGATTTACCCCTGGCCAGTTTTAGGAGAATCTCCCACGTACCTGCAACGATGTTCCTGGTTTAAACTGGACAGCCTCGCTGACCGACGTGAATTCCTGAAGGCGGCGTTTGTTGGAAAGTTGCTGCTCGGTGCTATCGATGCACCAAACATCCTTGAAAGAATTGATTTCAACGTGGTACCTAGACAACTGAGAACGCGAGAATTTCTTCGGCTTGGTTTTCATCGAACGGTTTATGGTCAGAACGAGCCTATTCGTGCCATGTGTGCAGTATTCAATGATGTATATAGTGAATTTGATTTTAATTTGTCCAGTGATACATTTGTGAACCGCTTACGAGCTACAATGCTAAGTTAATTTTTGTTTTGTACAGCGTTTTTAAGTTAGCTTCTATTTTGTCAATCCATTAGTGCTAGTTTTGTCTCCTGATAACTGTTATATCGTTTATGTAATCTTCTTAGATGGGTTTTTTTTTTGCCTAGTGCTTTTCCCATCACATCCATTTAGACTTTCGGTCCGATGGATTAAATAAATAAACAATAAACAATAAACAATGACTTAGAAAAGGTGTATCACTAAATGTTTATCATTTTTAAATTACCTGAATTTTTAAATGGCATTTTTTGGCGAACACCTTTTAACTTTTGGTTATTTTTCGGTCCTGGAATTCAAGCAAACATTTTTCTTTTTGAAATGACCGACGTTTCGACAATTTTGGTGGTCTTCCTCAAGGGTACAGGAATTTTATTAGTTTTAAAAATTACAGTGAGCATTGTTAAGAGTCTGTTTTAAAGTGTGTAAACTCACTTGACTAACAGTTATTTTTGTTAGATTTCGTTTTTTTTCTCAAACGTACAGGCATCCAGTCTTCACTGCTCTTCTGAGAATATATGTTGGTTATTTTAATTCTATCTAATTTCCCACAATCAAATTACTTGAGTTTAGCTGTATCTGTTCTGTCATTTTCCGTACTGTCAGTATTGGTAATGTGGCAAATTTCCAATACAAGTAAAGTTGATGCGTGCCAAATTACCAATACTGACAATACGGAAAATTACAGAACAGATTTTTTTTGTTTCGATTATAGTCGTTTTACCATCATTATGGCATTCACGACTTTATCAACGTTGCAGTTGGCGGATCGTTATTGAAAAACTTATCCGGTACAACTGTGTTCGATGATTACTCTTGGGCTAGAACTCGCGGACATCTGCATCGCTCTGTCTTTGTTTACCAATGCCGGAACATAAACAAAAAATCGTTGCAGTAGCCTTAAAAATCTGCGCTCTCTTCGTCATTCAGTCTTTTTCACCGGATGACCGAATCATATACAAGCAATCGTAGCAGCAGCACTGAAAATCTGCGAGAATCTGCGAACTGAAATACTGCAAAAAAGAGTGATGTGGACCGACGAATCCAAATTCAAGCTGTTTAACCGGAAGAAGCGGGATCGTGTGTGGTGCAACTCGGGTGAGGAGCTCCAAGACCGCCATATCCAAAGAACAGTCAAGCACGGAGGAGGTAACGTGATGGTGTGATGTTTTTCTTGGGAAGGGTTGGGCAGTTTGGTAGAAATTGACGAAACCATGACAGCTGAGTCATATTGCAATAACCTGCGGGAAAACCTCGAGGTATCCCTCATCCAGACGGGCCTTGAAGAGCGCCTCGTTTTCCAGCAGGATAACGATACGAAGCATACGGCCAAGCTGACGGAGTCATTTTTCCGTTCTTGACGCATCAAACCCCTTGAATGGCCCCTACAAAGTCCTGATGTGAACCCCATTGAAAATCTGTGGGTCATCCTCGATGCTCGGATTGATAAGACTGGTGTGACAAATAAAAATTCTTATTTTGATGCCCTGTAGCGTGCGTGGAGAGAACTCGTCCGACAACACTTGCACAACCTTGTTGAAAGTATGCCGAAGGAGGTGTTGAAGGCTAAAGGATGCCATACCCAATATTAAATCGTTCTTGTTTGCCTTCAGTTTGATTTATTTGAAGCTGTGTTGATCTGGACACTTTATTTAGCCCCTGTTTTTTTTTTAATATTAATTAATTAGTTTTTCTATCAGAAGAAAATTCTCTTAAACCAGTCAACATTAACAAAACTTGAAAAGAACATATTAAATAATATTTGAAAAATGATTACGATGAGTTTTCGTTGAATTTTAACCAGAAAAATAAAAGATGTGGTAATAAAATTTTGGGCACTTTATTTTGCCTCTCACTGTATGGTGGAAGTAATATTTAGAAGACTTTTGGCTACAATGATTAGATAACATGAAGATGAGGAACTCTCAAACATACCTTTTGGATCAAAAAAAGTTCCAGCTACCTTTCAAAACTTCATGAATTGCCTGAGGTACCTAGTATCTCCTTATGTATGAGATCTGTAGTGATTCAATCTTAATAGGAAGTTTTACCAGGGCAGTTACTGGGACTCATTTTTACTGACGCCTGTTTTGAAGATTTGAACAACTTCAGCAAATTTTCATTGTTAA
This sequence comes from Uranotaenia lowii, assembly GCF_029784155.1. Classification (NCBI taxonomy): domain Eukaryota; kingdom Metazoa; phylum Arthropoda; class Insecta; order Diptera; family Culicidae; genus Uranotaenia; species Uranotaenia lowii. The sequence continues at coordinate 38,334,743 of NC_073693.1, forward strand.
TTATTTTTACCATTATCAATACCAATCATTTTTTTTCTATTTGATATAGTTTCAATGCTCATTCCTCAAGAAAAGTCAAACTAACCGTATCGATAGCTACCGGATACAGGTGTGTGTCCGGCTGGCAGGGAGTTTCGCTGAGCACAGACAAACAAAAAAGAACCCGGAAGTTAAACCAATCATGCTCTGCTACTCGTTGTTCGCCCGAAAAAAAAATGGACGAGGGATTTTCCCTCGCGAGCAAACGGCCAAGCGAACGAAAGTGACCATTCACGAGGCTGCTAGCCGTCTCGATGATGCCCGGTACCGAAAGTCATTATTGAGTTCGAAACCAACCGAAAACATCGGCTTAGGTCCCGCGTGTTTGGATCTAAAGGTTTTCTTCGACGAGAGCAACACCAACGTTCCAAGGCCTATGTTTTTGTTTCCGCCCTTGGTTTTTTGAAAGGAAGACTTATCGCGGATGAACAACTCCTAACAGCATTGGTGGTGTGGTTCTATCGGTTTTTTCCGCATCAACTGGTTGTTGTTGTTGCCTACTCTCAGGGGAAGCCTCCTGTTTTGAATTTTTCTCCTTTTTTTGCTGCTACTGATCTTTACCAGGGAATATTCGAAAAAAAAGGAAGCTGTCTGGATATTAGAATGTGTATGCGTGTGCCTGCCCCAGTTTTGAAAGTTCACATGAAATACAGTGATGATAGCATGAAGTTATGGCAGCACTTTAGTTAACTTCTTTTTTGGGTCATAAAAACTGTTGAAGAGTATCTTCAGGCGTATATCTTTCGTGCTTTAAAAAGGATGAGTCAATAACTTTAGTCTAGAATAAAAAACTTTAACAAAGTTAAAACAATGTTAAATTATACAGAAAACCATCCCCAAAATATGCGGAAAATTTCGTTCTTTTTTTTTTGTTTCGGTTGATATTAAATTATGCTCAACAGATTGCAGTTGAAAAACGTGCGGTGACAAAGATAAATATGGGCTGCAATTTTTCTTGACTTTCCAGCTGAAACGAAACTAACTGTTGGGTACCCAATTTTCCAAAGCCTGCACTATTTATAACTTTTTTTTTGTTCCTGGAGGTTTTTCCTTTGTTCAACTGCTATTTCTCATATGTTTCGGCACAAATTTCAGTGTGACTTTTGTTGCTGCCGAGTGAAACAAATTTCTCATTGCTGATTTAAACGCGGCAAAAAATGAAGCCACAACTGCGAAAGTCATTTGTTTCCGCTGGGAAAAGAAAGGCGTACATAATTTGTGATGGTTTCTAAAGTTTTTTTTTTACCACGAATTCAGAACGCATATGCTGAATTATTATGACCATAATTTCAAAAGTTGATTGAATCTTATGTGTTGTTTCCAAGAAATGCTTTGTGTTAACCTAAAAATTTCAAATATTAAAGATTGCTACAAACTTAAACTCAAACACCAGAAGAAAAAGTAACCTTTAAATGATCCTCGATCCCCAAGTTTGGAGTGATGCCTCATTCAATGATCGTGCGTAGACGAAATGGTTCCTGATTTGGTTTTTACGATCTCGGAAGTGACATTCAACATAATGAGATACAAACATGTCGCCTGACTTGCTTCAAATGATCTAAAACTGGACTCGACCAGACATTTTTATGGGAACCGAACTAGTTCAAGTGATGAAAGTGAGTTTTATGATCTGATTTGAATGACAACATTTCGGCTCATTTTTGTTTACATCTTCTCTCCATGTTTGGGGGAAATAAAAAAGGTTATGTAAAGATTATTTTATCTAAGAGACTAAGAGACAAGGAAAGGAGGAATAATAAATTCGTGCAAATTTTCTCTTGGCAAATTAAATAAAGTGGTTCAGAAACAACTTCATTAAAATTATGTAATACTTTCATGGCACCTGTAAAACTGTTAGTATTTATGTTATGTCTTGTCAAGTTGGTTTAAAAACAGTTACTCAATCTGACCGCGCACAATTTTTTTTTTTTTCAAAGAACGGCAGATTTTGAATTAGGCCTGCAGTTTCATTAGTCAACACACAATTTGTAAGAAAATCCACTGTTCCAAAAAAAAAAACGTTAAAAATGATAAACAGGGCGAGACAAGTGTCATTGGCAGCAGATGAGAGCTTATTATTAACAGCCATCGTTCGGCTGCTCCTTAATCACTTGGTTGGTTGATGGCAAAGCAAAATGCCAAAATCATTTTGGGGCGGTCACTCCTCAGGATTTCCGCGGCGACGATTGATCCATCATAACTCCCAATAAGCCCGGTCAGATACGATTTCTAGCATGGTTCATTAAATCTAATAATTTTGTTCTCCCACTTTTCCTCTCTTCTTTGATTTCGAATCCTGTGAATGAAAACACAAGCAAAATATCTTCATCAATCAAATTGAGCGAATGAATCACGACACTTGTGACTTGGTAAAGCGAATGTCGTTCTTCTCTGCCGTGATTTGCCGAATTGGCGTTCATGCTAATTTAAGGTTCCGAAACAAAATGACAAAAAAAACAAAAACGACAAAAATGACAAAACTTACAAAAATTACAAAAATGACAAAAATGACAAAAATGACAAAAATGACAAAAATGACAAAAATGACAAAAATGACAAAAATGACAAAAATGACAAAAATGACAAAAATGACAAAAATGACAAAAATGACAAAAATGACAAAAATGACAAAAATGACAAAAATGACAAAAATGACAAAAATGACAAAAATGATAAAAATGACAAAAATGACAAAAATGACAAAAATGACAAAAATGACAAAAATGACAAAAATGACAAAAATGACAAAAATGACAAAAATGACAAAAATGACAAAAATGACAAAAATGACAAAAATGACAAAAATGACAAAAATGACAAAAATGACAAAAATGACAAAAATGACAAAAATGACAAAAATGACAAAAATGACAAAAATGACAAAAATGACAAAAATGACAAAAATGACAAAAATGACAAAAATGACAAAAATGACAAAAATGACAAAAATGACAAAAATGACAAAAATGACAAAAATGACAAAAATGACAAAAATGACAAAAATGACAAAAATGACAAAAATGACAAAAATGACAAAAATGACAAAAATGACAAAAATGACAAAAATGACAAAAATGACAAAAATGACAAAAATGACAAAAATGACAAAAATGACAAAAATGACAAAAATGACAAAAATGACAAAATTGACAAAAATTACAAAAATTACAAAAATTACAAAAATTACAAAAATTACAAAAATTACAAAATGACAAAAATGACAAAAATGACAAAAATGACAAAAATGATAAAAATGACAAAAATGACAAAAATGACAAAAATGACAAAAATGACAAAAATGACAAAAATGACAAAAATGACAAAAATGACAAAAATGACAAAAATGACAAAAATGACAAAAATGACAAAAATGACAAAAATGACAAAAATGACAAAAATGACAAAAATGACAAAAATGACAAAAATGACAAAAATGACAAAAATGACAAAAATGACAAAAATGACAAAAATGACAAAAATGACAAAAATGACAAAAATGACAAAAATGACAAAAATGACAAAAATGACAAAAATGACAAAAATGACAAAAATGACAAAATTGACAAAAATGACAAAAATTACAAAAATTACAAAAATTACAAAAATTACAAAAATTACAAAAATGACAAAATGACAAAAATGACAAAAATGACAAAATTGACAAAAATGACAAAAATGACAAAAATGACAAAAATGACAAACATGACAAAAATGACAAAAATGACAAAAATGACAAAAATGACAAAAATGACAAAAATGACAAAAATGACAAAAATGACAAAAATGACAAAAATGACAAAAATTACAAAAATTACAAAAATGATAAAAATGACAAAAATGACAAAAATGACAAAAATGACAAAAATGACAAAAATGACAAAAATGACAAAAATGACAAAAATGACAAAAATGACAAAAATGACAAAAATGACAAAAATGACAAAAATGACAAAAATGACAAAAATGACAAAAATGACACAAATAACAAAAATGACAAAAATGACAAAAATGACAAAAATAACAAAAATGACAAAAATGACAAAAATGACAAAAATGACAAAAATGACAAAAATGACAAAAATGACAAAAATGACAAAAATGACAAAAATGACAAAAATGACAAAAATGACAAAAATGACAAAAATGACAAAAATGACAAAAATGACAAAAATGACAAAAATGACAAAAATGACAAAAATGACAAAAATGACAAAAATGACAAAAATGACAAAAATGACAAAAATGACAAAAATGACAAAAATGACAAAAATGACAAAAATGACAAAAATGACAAAAATGACAAAAATGACAAAAATGACAAAAATGACAAAAATGACAAAAATGACAAAAATGACAAAAATGACAAAAATGACAAAAATGACAAAAATGACAAAAATGACAAAAATGACAAAAATGACAAAAATGACAAAAATGACAAAAATGACAAAAATGACAAAAATGACAAAAATGACAAAAATGACAAAAATGACAAAAATGACAAAAATGACAAAAATGACAAAAATGACAAAAATGACAAAAATGACAAAAATGACAAAAATGACAAAAATGACAAAAATGACAAAAATGACAAAAATGACAAAAATGACAAAAATGACAAAAATGACAAAAATGACAAAAATGACAAAAATGACAAAAATGACAAAAATGACAAAAATGACAAAAATGACAAAAATGACAAAAATGACAAAAATGACAAAAATGACAAAAATGACAAAAATGACAAAAATGACAAAAATGACAAAAATGACAAAAATGACAAAAATGACAAAAATGACAAAAATGACAAAAATGACAAAAATGACAAAAATGACAAAAATGACAAAAATGACAAAAATAACAAAAATGACAAAAATGACAAAAATGACAAAAATGACAAAAATGACAAAAATGACAAAAATGACAAAAATGACAAAAATGACAAAAATGGCTAAAATGACAAAAATGACAAAAGTGTCGAAAATGAAAAAAAAAAACATTGTTTTTCCCTCTTCTTCTCATTTTCAACTTCTCCGGGACTTTCCACAAAATCTGATACCACATACAGATCACACTTTATGAAAAGTCCCGGAGAAGTGGATGTTAGAAAAAAAGAGAAAACCAGAGGTGTTGACGACCAGTTTTTATGGCATATACGTCACTTCGGCATATCACGGCAGTCCTCTTTATGGGTGGATTGGATGATTTCCTCCCAAGGATTAGTTTTAGCCAAATTGGATTTACCGGTATTGAAAACAGACATTGGAAGAAGCGAATTATGATGATGGATTAAAAGCTAAACGATTTCAACTGTAAAAAATAAATTAAATTGATCATATCGTAAAATTTATCCTGAAGAAAAAAAACTGCTGTTCAGCGAAAATTTAATTCATACAATCACAAATCTTCTATTTTTTAATACTGATCGATAAAACTTTTTTTTTTATTAAAAATTCTATTTACTGGAATAATTTTTATATGGGTGGACAACATTGAAGTGAAATTGCAAGCATTTAGTTGAAATAGATATCACATCAAATCTTTTGTTAAAAGTCTCTAAAAAATCTTCTTCATCGCATTTTAGACTTTTGTAAAAGGTGACTGGAGTTTGAGTAATGTGTTCTATTATATTTTTAAGTTAGTATTTTTTGGTGATTGAATAATCAAATAATAACAATTTCTAAATGTTTCGGCAATCTTTAGAAAACTGTTATGAAATGTAAAAAACTTAGAATTCATACCCAGAGTTCATACAATATATGCACTAGAACGCTGCAAAAAATGTCTTGTTGCTCCCATATGTTTTATCGTTGCCCTTTGAGTCCGAAGCATCAGTGTAAAATTTAAAATGATTTAGTTGATTCCTGAGTTTGCGCAACGCGTTTCAATTTTGTTTGGAAATTTATATGGAAGAAGAAATTTTTGCACATTAAATCATTCAGAAAATTTAAATAAGCTTGAAATGAAGTTTGTCTTTGATTTTAGGTTTTGACTATTTGAAGCTTCAGTTTTCGGAAAGATCACAAGCAGCTAAGCCTTTCATGAAAAATGTTAAAACAATTTCAAAATAAAAAAATCTGAATCCATTGAAAAGTATTTAAAAATGGCAGACTTTGCTTGCTAGAGCTTTTGATTATTTCATGAAATGTTTTTGCATAATTTACATTAATCAATTTATTTCCTAGCTATGAAAAGCAGTTTTTTGGGGTTTTTTGTTCTCATCCTACAGTTACACAGCTTTCAAATAATCAAGCGTAAAACGCTAAAATTTAAAAAACAATTGAATAAAAAAAATTGTATAGCATCGAATATCTTTCCTGGGGTACAGGTTAGGTTTGTGCTTCGTTCACATGAATTTTACTGCAAGAACCAAGAGATATTTTTCATCTAAATTTCATTTTTTTTGTTGGATCATTAAGTACATCTCTAGCGATTTTTGAATAAAAAAAAAGATTTTTAATAAAAATTCCCATACAAAATTAAAACACGTTGCGCTTACTCAGGGCTGGATGGATCGCTTCCAAAATTTTTATTGCCATTTCCGGCAGCAAAATAATCAAAAAAAGCTATGGGAGGTTTAAAAATTTAAGAATTTGATATTTCCATACAAAGCTTGCAGCGGTCTTATTATAAACAAAGAACACAGCCATTGCGCTGATTGCTCGCACTGAAAATCGAAAATACCCAAACTTGAGCACTGCCACCCCCCAAACCTGAGTTCAATATTGACAACTCAAGTTTGAGAAAAAATCACAGCTTGCAAATACGCCAAACTTGTCCTTCAAGCGGAGAATTGTTTTTTTGGGGGGTTTTTGTTGTAAGCGAATCTGATTCTATAACCTCATCGTGGCAGATTTAGGTTTGGGGGGTAAGTTCAAAGCGGAGAACTGTTTTTTTGGAGTAAACTTTTATTCCCGCTTCATTCGCAGAGAGTCTCGGATATACGATGATGTAGTTGCCTCTCTCAACAACTCTCCGATGGTCGAGCGGATAGCATTCTGAGATGGTAATCGCAGTGCTATTGCAGGTATGGGTTTGATTCCTGTACCTGAAGATTTTTTTTTTTATTTTGATTTCCATTTTATTGCGGTATCAGATTTTGGGGGATGGGTTCTCCTTTAAAAGTTTAACTTTGAGCTATGCCACCAAAAGCCAAACCTGTAGGGAGAGAATTTCATTCAGGTTGGCGGGGAAAGTTCTCAAGTTTGGGTATTTTCGAGGTTCAGTGCGAGCTCTGAAACTCAGTGACGTGGAAAAACGTGAATTGAGCATCAGACTGAATCGATTTGAGGTCATTTTAGAATTTCAAATACCTTGGGGTCTAAAAGCTTCGTTTTAGAATCGAAGAGTTTTATAGTAACATTTAAATGAATAAATTTGGATTTTGAGGTTTGTTATTTTTTTTTATTTACATAGGATTTTGAAGTTTGTATGAGAAAATTCAATACTTGTACTGAAATATCAACATCATTTTTGTTTCTTCTGTGGAACCGAGCCTGCTAATGGTTTTTGTGCAAATATAAAAAAAAAATTAACTGAAATTTTCTGCTGAACAACTTTGTCGAGGATCGTAAGTTCGTAACTTATTAGGTTAGAAAATGCTTAGGTGTCGAATGAGGACATGTCTTTTAGCATTGAAAAACAATATTTAACACTATTTGTACCGGAGGGGGTCAAATGACATTTTTTGAACTTGAAATGACTGTAACTCCTTTAAAAATTGTTTTTTCGCAAATTTTTCTTCATGACTGTTTTTATTTTCAAAATGCACGTATTTTTTTATAAAAATATTTTTTTTCAAGTTTGTAGGTTTCGAAATACGTATGTGGTATACCTTTTTATACCGCCGGAGGTCAAATGACCCCTAACACCTTTTCCGCCAAAACTCTTAACCGATTTTTACAAAATTTAGATTTTCGGAAAGCTTGTAGCGTGACTCAAATATAATTCTCAGACAATATTGAGCTACAAACATCGATTTTAAAGTTATTCGAAGTCTTAGAAAAAAAGTCCGAAAAAACATGCTTCGGGGAAAACGCTGTAAGTCTGTTAATAAGTGCTCGAAGAAAAAATCACTTGTTGCCTGAAAAATCTGAAGTTAAAAGCTATATGTTGCGCATATGGAAATATTTTTTTAAATTTGTTTATGATTATGGAAACCAAAAGTGTAGAAAAGTGGTGTAAAAACGTACTTTTTAAAGAATCAACCGCGCCAACTTTTGGAAGATGAGAGTTATTTCACCTTTTATATTCTTGATTTTATTGATTTTTTCGATAAAAATAAAGTTGACTTATGGGTTTTCTGCAATGATGTTGTATGCAATTTCGTTGCAAACAAGTTTTTATGCAATTTATTCCAATTTTTTTTTTCGTATAATTTATTATTACTATACCACCCTCCCCCCCCCTCCCCCCATTCACGATGTTCCAACTTCGAGTGACAAAAGAAGGATTTCAAATTTGTTCCGGCCTGCTAACCAAAAATGTCTTTCTTAAATATTTGCTTTTACTAAGAGATACTATAAAATGTGGAAGTTAATGTGTTTGAGGAAATATATGCAAATAAAACCAGCAATATTTTTCTTAAACAATAGTTTCTAAGAGTAGAATTTTTTTTGTGGCGTTTAGACAGCTCGGGGAGCTGATACTGGAAATAAAAATTAGAGATAGTTTGGAGAAGAAAATTTTAAAGTTTAGAGTAGGCAGCGTAAAATAGTAAGCGATCATGAGGCGTTGGTTAGACCATTATGCACTTCATTATATCCATTCCGGCTGGATATGGACAGAATGCAGTTCAAGATAACAAACCAACCTTCCTGATACCAGTTGGAGGAAAGACAAGGGTGGGTTCGAGACTGGCCTCTACTTACTCCCCAAGCATCTCACCTGTCGGCAACTTACGGGATTCGAACCCAAAAATTTTCTTGCCGATACCGGGAATCGAACCCAGTACGCCTGGGTTACCAGACTTGCGCCAACCTATCCACTAGATCACATCAGCGCTAATAATTGCTAAGTGTAGAATTGAAACAATTTTTATTAGACCGGAACAATTTTGAAATCCTTCTTTTGTCACTCGGAGTTGAAACATCACGAGGGGTGGGATGGTAAAAAATAATCTTAACCTATTATAACAATGGATTTCTGTCTGTCTGTCAAATTTGGCAAGGGAGGGTTTTGGTACACGAGAAATATTTCAGACCTCTCCCTTTTTTCAGTGGTAATGAAGGTAGGGAAGAGGGAGGCTTCCTTACCTTTTCTATTGCATAACAAGAAAACAATTCGAGAAAATGGAGGCAAATTTTGCTTCAAAGGGTATTTGGTTCCGAGAAATAGTTCTTTGAATGTTTGGTACCACGTCCTTCTTCCAGTGAGGAGATAGAAAGAGGAGAGGGGGTTCCTTTAAAATTGTAAGCAAAATTGGAATACTACTCAAGCAAATGGAACTGAATTTAGCGTAGTAAGGTATTGGAATACGAAAAATGTTTCTATGATATTTGAAAATCCTCCATTCTTCCAGTGGGAAAATTTTAAGGGGAAGGGTGCTCCCATACATTTTTTTACATCACTCGAGAACTTATCCAGCAAATGGAAACAAATTTGGATTTGAGAACGAAAAATGTTTCTATGAATATGTGATACTACTCCTTTCTTTCAGTGAGATGATATGAAGGAGAGAGGGGGGCTCCTTTACAATTTTTTGCATGACTTGAGATCTAATCGAGGAAACAAATTTGTCATGAGCGTTCATTTGGATATAAAAAGTGGATATGTTATATGCTTATTTGATACTCCTTTTTCCTTATTTGGGAATATGATTTATTTGATGATGATCCTAGGCTTAAGCCTTTTATCTGAATTTAAACTTAAAAATTAACATCGATCATAATTTTATGTGAAACACCTCTCAATACTATCTTTGATTTGGTTTCTGGACATATTAAGATTAATTTCTTCTACATGTGCATTGTAAAGTGCCATCATCCTGTACATTGGTTCGTTTCTCGCGGAATTCTGTATCCTGTTTAAAAGCTGGAATGGCCTTACGCTGCGTAGACTACTGCGTCCTTCATTGGGGGATATTTGCGAAAGCATGTACGGCGAATAAAATCTTCCACTTGTCAAATCCTTGAAAAATAATGCATCGTTTGATTTCCTGCGATTTTCTAGTGAATCCAATCCGACCAGCATGCACAGGGCTCGGTAATCCGGCATTTCATCTTGCCATTCAAGATTCCTCAGAGCGTATTTGAGAAATTTCTTTTGAACTCTTTCCAATCTGTTTACGTGGACATGATTAAGGAAGAAGCTTCCATACATTTTTTTGCATAAACCAAACTAGAACTTATCTAACAAATGGAGCCAAATATGATACGGAAACAATTATGTAATTGAGCAAATGGGACGGAATAAGGCATGGAAGTGTATTTGGATACATGGAATGTTTCTATGATTATTTGAAACACATCCCCTCTTCCAGTTCGAAAGTAGGTAGGAAGGAGGGGTTCTAATACAAATTTGATAGCACAACTTTAGAATTGATAAAGCAAACGAAACCAAATTTGACATGAGAGAATATTCGAGCTCAATATTTATTCGGTGGTTTAGGAACCCTCCCTGCATACAGTGGAATGATAAAAGAGAGAAGGGGTAGCTCATTCATTTTTCTAAATATTTTAATTACTAATCGAGAAACTGTAACGTTTAGGAACGTTTTTATTAAATATCAAGGATTCCAATTGATTTGAAAGTTCTTTGAAATTTCGTCAAATGTCTCGTTTTTTGCATAATTGGGAGAAATAAATAAACATCTATATTTTATTTTTCTCAGAAATCAAAATAACTCATTGTCTTACGGGAAGATAACAACCCTTATTTTGAAAATTTGTGTTATGTTAACCAGTTTTTCAAAAAAAAAGTGATTTTAATTTCTGACACAAAATATTGATTCTAAACTCAACTCTGATCCTACTCCTGATTTTTATCCTGATCCTTATCTTGATTCCGCTATAAAATCTCATCTTGATACAGAATTTTAACACGATTCTAATTCAAACCCCCTCCCGATTTGAATCCCAAATCTGATTGTAAAACTGATTTCAATGCTGGATCAAAATGGATCAGAATGGAGATAGGACCTGTAGTCCTACCTCCATTCTGATGATCGTTCTACGACTACATATATCTAAAACCCGAATCCTTTATCTGAAAACTGATCATGATTTTTTATCTGGATCAAGCCCCTGATCACTGTCCTGATCCTAGACCAATTGTTCCAGACATTTTCTTGTATGTTTCTAGGTGGAGCAAAATCGGGTTATTTTAAAATGATTTTTTTCTGCTCAGCCAAAATAAACTAATGATGAAATTGAATCGAAGTCACAGGAAAAAATTACAATTCTATTAATGAAACACGTCAGTTGTATTCAAATTGTATTAAACACCTCAAAATCTTTGCTGATTAATATTTGTATGGAGCTTAGAGCAAAATATCCTTACTAGCAACGTTATCAAGAATGATAAGGCAGTGCAATAAAAAAAATATTAAAAATGAGTTGGTCTTCATTTTTGAGACTGAATCTAAAATGCTTCGTTTTGGTTAAAAATTCAGCCATGATTTTTTGAAGAACTTTCAAATAACTTTTTCAAATTTGAACTTTAAGGTTTGCATGGGAAAATTGAGTATTTCTTACTGAAAAATCAACATCTTTTTTTTCCTTAGTGGAACCAAGTTTCTAATGGTTATTGTTCCAATTTATAAATTTTTTGAAGGAAATTTTCTGCTGAACCATTTTGTCGAAGTCTGTAACTTCAGGGAAAATCCCACGGGAGTAGAACTTCTTCGATGTTTCTTCTCCAGTGGATGCTTTTGAGTAACGCTTCTAACTCCAGCACATTCGTAGCAAGCGAAAAATCTTGAATTTTTCCCATCGTGTGAAATTGGTTCTAAATGTTTTCAGTCGTTTGGTATAAAAATTAAAATTTTGATTATTCCGAAATTTTTCGGTCTTTCCTTAAGTGATTGTCGAGGGTTCGAAAATCAAAACTTTTTGGGTCAATCGAGTGTGAATATGGTTTTTTTTTATTTTATTTTTTTTAATTTTTTTTATTGAACTAAAAAACTAAAAAATACATGTTCACACTCTTATTTCTTAGCACTAAAATATCAGATTCAAATATTTCCCGAAAATTTCTTGTGTTCGTTTTCTGTACTTCCATTTCCATTCTAACAATCCTTTCTTCAGTTCGTACAAATTTGCATGAGGGAATTTCGAAAGTAGGAAGCTCATAGTATGAATTACCAGCCACTGTCCTGTTTTTAAACATTTCTCCCTGGTTCCAATATTTAAACTCATTAGGTCTTCAGGTTTCTTGCGATTTATTTTCAATTTTGTTATCAAGGCATCAATCAGCCAATCCCAGACTATTTTGGATGATGGACAAAATTTCATCCTATGCTCGTTATCGTCATTGCTGATTCCACAATCATTACATAAGCTGTTTTGAAGCCCTCCGATGTTGTACAGTTTTAACTTTCCTTTGTTGTGGATCAGATCGTTTAAAAGCATAAACATATTAGAACGATCAGCACTTGGGAGCCATTTCCAATTTACATTCGACAAAATAAGTTTCCAGTCCATCAGTGGATGTTGTTCTTCTACCAACGGCTTGACTCCACGCACATTGATGAAATGCCAATAAATTTTCTTTGCCGAATCTAAATGCTGCAACCGTTTTATTTGGTTTCCTTCTTCAATCCATTCTCTCATGTTTCTTCCAAGAAATTCAGAATGTCGAAATTTCATTAAATAAAGTTCTTCTTCTTCGATTACCTCCTCACTTTCTCTTAGTAAAAGATTTCGGATGAACAACGCTTTTGTTTTTATTCCAGGATCCACTAAATTTAAACCACCTTCATCACACGGTAAAGACAGCTGATCTCTCCCTGTTTTGAAAATCATGCCACGCCAGATGAAGTACCCTATTACAGTTTTCAGTTCTGCTATATTCCGATTTGTCGGTGGAATAATCTGAGCTATGTACCATAGTTTCGAAAGCACAAATGTGTTTAAAAACCAAGACCTTTCAAACAAATTCATTGATATGCTTCCATTGACACTTATTCGGTATTTAATGCTAGAGATCAACTTGTCATAGTTAGAATTTATCATTTCTGTCCATTTTTTACTGATAATCATACCGAGGATAGTTATCTGCACTTTCTCTTCCAGTTGCATTGGTCCTCCCGATGTATTATTGAGTCTAATGTATTATTGAGTCTAATGAAACAAGACTTTTGCTGGTTCATTTCAATACTGGCATAAGCAGAAAAAGATCCGATGATTTGAAGAAGCAAATCGAATTCTTCGACGTTTCTAACAAATATATTAACATCATCCGCGTAAGCCAAGACCTTCAAAATACGATCATAAGCCATTATTCCTTGGACGCTATCGTGTATTTGGCGAATCAAGGGTTCGACGTATAGAACAAAAAGCAACATGCTCAGAGGGCATCCTTGTCGCACCGATGACTTTATTTCCACTTCATCTGTCAAAAAACCGTCAAAAATAATTCTGGAAGTGGCATTCGCGTATAATTTTTTGCAGGACTAACTGATCTGGGAAAGCGAATTTTCTGAGAACTTTCCAAAGGAAATCATGAGAAACGTTATCGAATGCTTTTTTAAAGTCAACGCTAACCAAAAACCCTTTGAACCTCCGAGTTTCATTAGACTTGAGAACTAACCTTCGAATATCTTTTAGATTAGTCACACATGATCTTCCTGGAATGCAAGCTGCTTGGCCTTTGCCAATCAAGTCAGGCAAAACAGAACTCATTCTGTTGAATAGAATTTTTGTAAACGTCTTGTAATCTGTGTTTAATTGACTGATTGGACGATAATTATCTAGACTTTCACGATTACCTTCTTTAGGTATCAGTGAAATGATTCCTGATGAAAACTCTTTTGGGGGGATCAAACTTCCTTGTAAATAGCCGTTGAATACTGTGCACATTTCACTTCGTAGAGAATCGAAATGCTTAAGGTAAAACTCGTATGTCAAACCATCTGGTCCGGGGGATTTTTTCTTCATGATTTTCGAAGGGTTTGATAGATTTCATCTTCTGTAATTGGTGTCAGAAGCAGAGATTGTTGGTTTTGAGACAAAAATTTGATGATGTAATCTAAAGGGGTGGATTGGTTATTATCCTCGTTTCTATATTCAGTTTTTGCTTTAAAGGTATTCGAGTAGTATTGTTTTACCATTTGCTTTAATGTTGGCACATCAGTTATGAGAGAATCATTAGCAGAGAGACAGAACCGAGAGTTGTTTTGAAATCTTTTTACTAAAGCGGAAACTTGGAAGATATTCATTTTTTCATCTGCAAGCACGGAGGAAATTGGCAGATGTTTTTCGAGATAGTCAAGCCTGGCTTGTTCTATTGACATAAGCTTGGACTTGACTATCTGTAATTCATCGAAAACTTGTTCCCCGAGATTTTGGCGAGCTGAGAGAGCATCAATTTCTGCATACAAAGAACTTTTTTGACATCTAACAGATTGGTTAAATATCCACGACTCATTTTTGTAAAACCCTCTTGTTTTGGATTTCAAAGCAATATTCCACCATGAATTCAAATCTTGATTGAAAACTTGTCGTTGTTTTAACAAGCTCAGCTCTGTGTTAAAGCGATTGGCAATTTCATCTTTTTCTAAAAGAACTTCATTAATCTTCCAATAACCTTTTCAGCGGGGCACAAAAGGATTTGAGTCAATTTTAATTTTAATTGTTAAAGCTGAATGGTCTGAAAATGGTACACAAATCGTTCTAACGCTGATCACATTATCTAAAAACTCTTGGCAGCCATAAAAACGATCGATGCGAGATTATACGGATCCTCGGAAGAACGTGAACTCATTTTTCCTCAGTTCACGGAAAATATCTTTCAAAGGATTCCATGGATAAACTCACCACGCTGCTCACTTCTCACTGAGCTTTCGCTGCTTCGACCTGGACCTCGTTCTCTGCGCTCTCAGTAGATCGGGTGCCTCGGGAACCTTAAAGGGTTTTTCGCCACTGTCCGAAGAATCGGACGAAGCAGCCTTCGTCAGAGCTACTCGCTTTACTCCTTTACCTCGAACTACCTCCCACTCTTTCCCTTTCTCCTCGTCGGATGGGTGTACCTCCATATCATGGCCGGTATCTGCTTCGTCCGAGATGATATCGCTGCTTCGTTGCTGTGTGCTCGACTCTACCTGCTGGCAAGGAGTAGGTAGAGGAGCGGTCGCGATTTCAGCTGTATCTTCGTTGCCCGTTGGTTTCATCAAACCAGTTTTTGGTTTCAAGGCTACCAAATTCAGCTCGAGTTTTGCCGTGGGATTGGAACCCAAAACTTGGCTGTAGGATGGTGATGGCCGTTTTGGACACTTTGCCTTAATGTGATCCGTTGCCCCGCACTCAAAGCACTTATGTTTGAGGCCATCATAATACAATCGTGCTTGAAAGTGGAGCACGTGGATTGTTGCCGGTAGGTCCTTCGTCACCTCCATATGTATGCCTCGGATCCCGTTCCAAATGGGGAATCCCGTTTCGGAACCATATTTCTCCCGGATCATGCGATAAATTTTTCCATGTTTGGACATCACCTGCGCGATCTCTGAATCGAGTATGTCCGGAGGGAGACCGAAGATACGGACATACTTCACCTTGTTACTAGCGATCGACACAGTGAGTGGGTATGACAAACCGCTGGAATAGGTGAAAATCGGGTTCCCGGTTATCCTAGAGTAGGCTGCATCCATGTCAGCATCGGTCTTGAACATTGCGTACACACTGTACTCCTTGACCTCTTTATACATGGCCTTTAAAGATTCGGCCACAAAACCAACCTTCTTGAAAAAGGTGAAAATTTCAATGTCCGTTGGCATGGGCTTGTCCTGCCCAAAATAAATCCGCAACGAACTCGTTCGGAAGTTCCGGTCAGCTGTTCTATTTTCAGCACTCATTTTCTTTTTTCACGTCCGAGATTAAAGGTTATATATCACCGAGGTGATAAATAAATTGTTTTCACCACAGGCGAAAGCCCAACAAACACGCGCTTAAACAGAATCTATAAGATACGTCTTCTCTCTTCGGCTTGCAAACGTGAACTGATTTTCCCATCGTGTGAAATTGGTTCTAAATGTTTTCAGTCGTTTGGTATCAAAATTAAAATTTTGATTATTCCGAAATTTTTCGGTCTTTCCTTAAGTGATTGGGGGGTTCGAAAATCAAAACTTTTTGGGTCAATCGAGTGTGAATATGGAATTTTGGAATTTGATGATGAATTTTTTTTTCTACATCCAGTGCCACCCCTTTTGAAATCAATGATCTTGGTCAATTTTTCAACTATATAACTTCTGATAGCCTTTTTATTAATCTACTTTATTTTTCAATTTGCAGACACCAGACAAATCCTCCAAACGAACATGGGGCCAACGGCTGAAACTCGGCAAACCACCCAGCAACGATAACAATCAACGATCCAACAGTAGCAGTTCCAGTTCCAGCATCCTCAGCAACGGCCACGGTTCGGCATCGGTCATTTCGGCCATCACAACGACCAACACCACAACTAGCAGCAAAACGATCGAAGTTCTGGACTACTCTGGACTGCAGCAAGTCCATCAACAGCAGCAGCAGCATCAATTACACCGATATTCGGCAAATGTACCGCATCAGCAGCTAACGAATTCTCTTGGGGCCGGATCACGAGACGGCCACCACCCGTCCACGATGAAGTATGCCGATTCCGGATGGGTTTACGGGACGATGCGAGGGTTGCCTCCGCCCATGCATCATCCTCATGCCCAGCACCTTCACCATCATCATCCGGGACCACCTCCGATGGCTGCCATGTCTATGGGGGGTCCGATGGGATTCTTCCCGATGGCTGGACCGGAAGTAGCGGTGGTCATTTGCTGCTGTCCGGAGTACTTGAATGGGACCAAAAGGGATGTGAAGAAGGCGAGTGTCTGTAAGAAATGTAAGGGATCGAGGCTTCCGTTGGCTCCGATTGGTGGGACCATGAGGTTGACTTCCGGAGCTTCCTTCATGGTTCCACCGATGAGATCTGCAGGTGGAACGGTGAAGCTGGCTTCTACTTATGGTAAAAAGTCGAGGCCTTCGATACTAAGTAGCGGTGGGGATCCGTATGATTTTATGAGGCGATCGAGGTTGAGTCAACCGGTTGAGCAACAACCTAGTAAATCTGTTGCTGAAAGCATCAAAGAGAAGCTGAGACGTCGAGCCAAGAGTACAAGTCCGTCCAAGGGACGAGGTCGTCCGGAGAAGCGAGCTCCTTCACCAACGGGAAGCAAAACTAGTGACAACCGAAGCTTAAGTGCCAGCCGTAGTAGTATCAACAATAGCAAAGGGTTCAAAGACCTCTGGGTCGAACCGGAAGAGTTGCCAGACGACCCGGAACCAACCGGTCGAAAATCCATCCTCCGTTGTGATATCAATCCCTACGACCTGATCTCGTTGAGCACCGGTCTAAACAACGAATTTTCGCCATCGAATGAAGCGGACGATTACGACCTCTCAGTACACTCCCAAAAGTACGAAAAACTCCTCGATTCCCTGTACGCCAATCGGTACAACCCCGCTGCCAACATTGCCGCCATCTCGGGCCAAAGAATCAAACTATTCGACGGGGATGCGGCAGCTCCGTCCGTTTACGATGACGTCGACGAATACGTCTACGATCCCGTCGAAGTACAATCGGATCCTTCCGAAGATCAACCTCGAGTAGAGGTCATCCCGGAACGACCTCCTCGCACCAAACACAAAAACGATTCCCCGAAAGAAGACGACGTCAAATCCCTGCCCAACCAGATCTCATCGTCCGAATCGGTGACTCACAGTGCAATAAAGTCGATCCTCAAGCGACCGGGATCGGTCACAAGTGCCCCGTCTGGTCCTCCTCCGGTTCCCAAAGACAAACCCGGCTTCGACACAATTCGTTTGAACCAAACCCTAGTTCAGCGACTGGCCAAACTCACTTCCGATGAGAACATTTTCTCCAAGAACAATTCCATCAATCTGAGAAGCACCAAAAGTTTCACCGGAACGGCCAAAGATAGTCAATCCAAACGTAATAGTGGTTCTCAGTTCTACCTTCCAAATCCGTCCATCAACGGAAGCACCCTTGGCCTCGGTTCCCGGAAGAAGGTACATTTTCTAGTCGAAAATGAGGTGATTGACGACGATAAACTGTTTGCACAACTTCTTCTTTCCGAAACCGGGAATCAACCAGCCAACTCCAAACCACCAACAATAACCATCGTGGAAGTTAGTCCTAAAACACCGGAAATTCAAGAAACAGCCGAAAAGTCGTTAGAAGACCCACCACCCTTAGAGGAAGACGCCAATAAGGAGAACCAAAAGGAACAGCAAACGAACAAGGTGAAGTTCGATGCCGTGATGGAATCTTTCAAAAGTGAAATTTTGCAGAAAAAGGCTGGCTTGGTGCCGAATGGGAAAGAGAAACCGAAGGTCCCGGATAAGCCGAAAGATGTTGTTGGGAAGAAAATTGAGTCTGAAGCGAATGGTAATGGTGCAGGGGAAACGAATCAACAAAATGGTAACGGAGGTGAGTAAAGAAAATAACTTGAATACTTTTATAAATTTGTAAATTTTAGTTTGAACGTAGCCTCAACAGGTAAAAAATTAATTCTGTTTATTATCCGTGTCGAACTCGGATTTTTCTGTCCTATTTTTGCCCAAAAAAAATTATTGTTACAACAAGTTGCAAAAGTAGATTTTGTCTGCACGAGTCGTACAACGAGTCGCATGCAGAATACATGTAAATTCGAAAAAATCACTCCAAAATCCATTATCCAACGCATATCCAGTTTAACCCTCATCCTTCCGTTACAGTCACTGGAGTGTCAATTTGAAACTCCTGACTTAAACCAATTTATCTTGCTTGTTTTCTATGGAATGTGAAAAAAAATGTCACTTAGTGTCCAAAAAAGCTAAAAACCGAAGCCATACGTTGCACTTATATTGTATTGTATCGCAGCGCTTATGTAATTACCTTAATAGGATCAGTTTGAAATTGGATTTCTGTTGAATATAAATTTTTTGCGGAAATCTTGAGTTTATATTCTCGAAAAATTTTGAGCATTTCATAGCTGATCTACTTTTTTTTTCTAAGCATGTTTTTTCGGATTTTTTTTAGACTTTGAATAATGGAAAACTGAAGTATTGTAGGTGAATGATGTCTGATATTCATATTTGAGTTACGTTACGAAGTTTCTAAAACTTAATAAAAATTGGTTGAGAAACAAAAGAGATATAACGGTTTCAATGTCATATTAGGAAGTTTTTTTCCTGGGCTTTCAGGGTACTTCCATAAAAAACTAAAGATGAAAAATGAAAGATTTGAAGAATTCATTGAGAGTCCCCGAAGAAATTGTTTTACTTGGATGAACCCAAATAAAATTACAAGCCACCAAACTTCCAATAGTGTCATATTAACTCTCAAGAGCGAATTAGAGTTAAAGCTTAGAATACACTTATTCTGTAATTTGGCGGAAAGTTTATTATCCTGTGCTCTAGCTGTCATATAATGAAGTGAAGCAATGTTTTTAGTTTCTGAATCTGTTCGGAAGAATTTCAACATTGTATATTCTGAAGTTGTTTTATAATAAAGATTTCAACGATTAGTTGTTCGGGATGAATCATCCATGATGAAAATTCCCACAAAAAAGTATTAAATTATTTTCAGGTTCATCCTAATTAGCTCTAGCTAAAGCTTGAAAAATGTACACAGAACAATTAGACAGTGAAATCGTTTTTATAACAGCACAGTTAGGTATTTTTATAGTACTAGAATGAAATGATTTTGCAGACTTTTTTCTATCAGGCATCAAGTCCAGTAGTAAATATTGTTTGTGAAAACGTTTCGAAAGTGATCAAATTGAATCGGAAAATGAGTGTAAAACCGAGTGCGTGTACATTATTAAATACGTCAACTTATCTGCCAAAAAAACAATTATACAGAAAATGAAAATGAATAAAAAAAAATGTTGTTTGTTCAACAATAATTTGAAAATCAGCAAACTTTTATAGTGAGAAAGGTGTGTACATGAAAAATTTATCAATTTTGAGTCAATGCGAATTTTCATTTTAAAATAAAGCTAAATTGTAAAATGAAAAAAAAAATGTTGAAATGCACAGATACTTTGAATCTTCCATTATCAAAAATAACCTAATGTACACATGCTGTTTGGATCTTAGGGACTCATAACAGGTTTCCGAATTCTGTGTTATGACGAAAAAACAATCTGACTTTCTGTGATTTACCCAAAAACTCAATTCCATTTAATTCAAAAGTCAAGTTAAATTGCGTTTTTTACATTTAAATTAGGAAAAACCAATTACATTACCATTTTTTTTCATATTTTTCCAATTTCAAGATAGTTATCAAAAATTTAAATTGCCATAAAAAATTAAATTTTGAAAATAAAAACGTCCAAAATTATGTTCTGTGACAAAGATTCTGTGAAAAAAGTGGCTCAAAATTCTGTAAGATGTTGGTTTTTTAGTTTTCGACTGTATGTTTTGGTACTTTAAATTAACGGCAAATCAATCTTGTTTGGTGAATTCTGTGAAATTTTAGATTTTTCTGTGATTTCGGCAATCTTGACTCATACAAATGTATTTTTTTATAACGGCTTCGACCAAGGTTGTCGAGATCCCAGGGAAATCTGTAAATTCACAAATATCTTGCATTGTCCTCATTTAAAAAAACAATAACGAGCGAATTTGTTGTTAAATTATGATAACATCGAATAAACTGTGAAAATATTGATGCTTCTTTAGTGTAGAATTTTCCTTTGTTTTGTTTTTTGGGTACGGGATATCCGGAATGATTGCATTGAATTTTTGAACCTGATTGAAAAATTATGAATATTAAAAATAAATTTTTACTATCGTCCCTCCATGCTGGATACAAACTGTTATATTTTCAAAAATTTATGTTAGAAGTTTGATAAATGGATTAACAAACCTCATATTTTGATGATGCTAAGCCAATTTGTTTTGAAACTTCCGGATTTTAACAAGAAAAACCTAGCACAGTTTAAAAACAACACCATTTTTTTTTATTCAAAATCGTAGTAAAAACCCATTAATGACAAGATGGGATAGCGCCATATTGCAAGTTACATTTAAATGCATCAGTGGATATTTTTTCCGGAATGTTACGTCTTACCAGTTCTAAGAAAAATATTTTTCATAACTGTTTTTGGTGCCACATATCTTTTAAATTTCAATATACTATAGTCCACAACATGCTGTTATTATTCAGTTTAACTTAGTTGAGTTCAACTGAAATAACTAATCCGTCATCTAGTACAGAGAAAGTAGTGATATGTATTTTTTTTCTTTTTTTTTCTTCTTACATTTACCCATAAGTTTAAGGCAAATATATCAAAAATATGATTGATTAAGCCTACCAAATCACAGGTTGCCGAAATCACAGAAAAATCTGTAATTTCACAAAATTTTGAGAAAATTTTCATCACAGAATCTTGTCACAGAACACAGAAATCTGGAGTTTTCACAGAATTTTTGAGTTTCGAATGGATTTTCAAAATTATAATTCTTTTGGCAAATATTTAATTAAGATTTCTTACTTTGGATCGAAAACTATAATCAGACCGGTTATGTTAATTGATTTTTAACAACTAAAATGTTAAACTGGATCTTATTAATCATGAATTTTCAATGAAATGAACGAAAATAGCGTCACAGAAAACCATCACAGAATTTTTGGGTATAATCACAGAAAGTCAGAATTTTTTTTCTCAAAAACACAGATTTTTTTTCGGCAACCTTGAGTCGGGACTTATGATGACAAACTATTGGGAATAATATGACAAAAAACTTATTAATTTAATATTATTTTCAAAAACTGTGCATTCACAAAAGAATTTATGCAAAGTTGAGCAGTTTTCTTTAATCTAAGGCTATTGAATTCTAAATCATTTTAATTGAAATTTAAATAACATCGCAAGCAAAATCTCCAAATCAACTGAGTGATCGACAATTAAACCTCATAAGAAATTTGTCAAAAACGATTGATTCACATTTTGTGGGTAAATGTTTTTTGAATTTCAACTCGAAATTTTCATTTTAAAATAAGTTGATTTCGTGAACGTGAAATATATATGAAATTTCTTAAGCCTGGAGTGGTTCCGGAGTAAAATCCGCCAGAGGCAAAGCATATTCAGAGGTGAAAAAGTTAATTTGAAGGAAATATAACGAAAAGAGGCAGAAAACGGTCTCGATTTACCAAATTTATGAAATCACAAAAAATATACAGATTTGTAACATTTGATTACGAAATATGTATGCATTTGAGCTGAACTTATTATGTTGAATAGGTAATAAAGTCTTTTTTAACAACCGTCATTTCCTGAAGCATTGTTTGTTTTTGAGAGTCAATTTTTATTAAAATTCTCAATTGGCATACTAGGGACCTCTTTTTTAACGCCGTTTACTTGAAATTATGTTAAAATCGTGCTTTAGTTAGAATTCTGTTTTTCAAATCCCTGAGAAAAAAGGAAAATAAAATTAGAATTCTTTCATTTGGAGCCTAAATACGTTAATTAGTATCATTAAAAAAGTTGAACACCGTCAAATTCAATGGCGCCAACTGTTTTTTTTAACCCAGAACAATTTTCAAATGGTTTTCTAAATAACAATGTCAGATTAAAATTTTTGCTCCGCACTGTTAACAAAGTCTTCTAGCATTGGAGTAATATTTTTTTAGTAGCAATCATCAATTCTTCTCTCCATAACTTTAACTGAAAACTTAATTTAACCCTTTGGATAGATCCCCTTCGATTTTGGCAACATCCTGTTTTGGCACATGTGCAAAAATCGAACGGTTTATTGAAATGAAATTTCATATAATTTTCGCTTGAACAGGATTAACATAATTTAGACAAATACCATAAACAAATTTTTACGCTTTTGAATGTTGATAAAATTCAACAAAAAATTAAAAAAAAAACTACAAAGTAATTTAAAAAATGACGTAAATAAGCAAAAAAATATAAAACAATCGAAAACAAATACAAACAAACGAATAAAAATGGCTTAAAATGTTTTAAAAAATAAAGTTGTAAAATCACAAGAATAACAAATATGAAAAAATAACAAGCATTTTGAACATAACAAAAAAAATCTAAATGAGTCTTAAACATGATAAAGATAACAAAAAATGTCTAATAACCATCGAGAAATGATGAAAAATTCAGTACATAATTATTTATTTTTATTAACAGGTAAGAAAAAAGTTGATGAAAAAAACGGTTCGATTTTGGTAACACTTAATTTTCGAGAGTGTTACCAAAAACGAAAGAGGCCTGTATTTGTTTTTTTAAGAAAAGATGTGTTTGGGCAACCACGATTAATGAATTTCATATTTCTATCGTTATTTTTCTTCTTAACACAAATTTAATATCAAAT
This sequence comes from Uranotaenia lowii, assembly GCF_029784155.1. Classification (NCBI taxonomy): domain Eukaryota; kingdom Metazoa; phylum Arthropoda; class Insecta; order Diptera; family Culicidae; genus Uranotaenia; species Uranotaenia lowii. The sequence goes on from NC_073693.1 coordinate 38,358,307, forward strand.
ATTATAATTTTGTAACTCAAAACTTTTCTATCCGGGGTAAATACTTCTATTTATTTTCCAATCAGTTGCAATGCAGTATGAAGATTTTTTTTTTTAAATTATGTTTCAAAATCATTTTAACTTCAAAATTCATTATTCCAATACTAACTTGAATCTAAAACAAGTTGGAAGCCATGTAATAGGTGTTTACTACTCACGATAGTCAACAGCATTAATTTGCTTCAAGAAACCAATTTCAGCCTCAATTTACTTTGTGTTTCTTGTTCTTCAAAATGTTCATCTCCACATCTTAAAGGATTTTGATAAATAACATAAGGCCACAAAATTCTCGTTTTTTCGATGTGCGTACAATTTAAGAATTAATTTTGATCAGATTAGGTGCCGTAAATCCAAATCTGCAATTTTTGTAAATATTGACCTATTCATTCGTATAAAAATTTCTACAATTTTTTTATTGAATTTTAATTATTTCAAAATATTTTAAAATCAAGGTTTTGAATCAATTCTCAACTTTGCCAAAGACCGCCAGTAATTTTGACTTTTGCGAAAAAAGTTTATAGAAGTTTTCTCATTGATTATGAGAAATTTTTTAAGCAAAAATCAAATCATTTAGCGAGCTTCTAAAAATTTATACAATAAAATAAAACCTTTTTTATTTTTTTACATAGCTTTCTACAGTTTTAGCTTGTTTTGTCGGAAAAACCATGAAAGTAAACCTATTGACTAAAGTTTTTCATGTCTTATATTTACGATGGGTTCTATGAATCAGACTTTTACTTTTTTCACTAAATTTTTCGTTTATCTTTTCACTGACATCTCTTGATGGTCTAGTTTCCAACAATGAATTTGAGTTTTTGAAATCAAAAGTTTAAATTTTCGACAAGACCATTTCCACCTCCTTTGTTTGGAAAGGAATATGAATAAGGTTGCCAGAAATTTTTCAGCACGTATCCGGGCCGGATAAACCGAGCTAATTTTATCTAAAAACCTGGCGAAATCCGGGCATTTGATTTCAAAATGATCGACCAAAATCCTGGCAATATCCGGGTAAATTTGGTCAAAATCTAGATTACTCATCAAAAATCAAAAAAAAAAAATGTTGAAAAAAAAATTTTTTTTCTTCAAAATTTATTAACAGATTTTAAATCCTATTTTAGGCTTTCAAAAAACCTTCCACGATTATTTTTATGAAACTTGCTCAGAAAATTTCGTTTTGGACGCATAAATTAAAAAAAATTATAGCACAATTTGTTTTTTAAAGTGTGATTTGAGAATGAAAATGAGAATAATTCCTGGCAACCGGGCTGGACCGAACTTTTTCCAAATTTTTTTATTAAATATCCGGGCAAACCCGGATAAAACCGGGCAATCTGGCTACCTTAAAAATGAATATTTGAATATTGGAAATGCTTGTCTACTTCACGGTGTTTAACACCACAGTAAAAACATACACAAGAAGATGGGTGTTGAAAAAGAGATAACTGGGTGAATTTTTAGTTTTTGACAGCTTAGAAAACAGCTTAAGTTCCATAAAATGATACCAGAAACATTTAAAAAAATTACCAGAATTTTTTTAGCTCGTACCCGGGCCGGATAAATCCGGGCATTTTTATTTAAAATCCTGGCAAAATCCGGGTATCAGATTTCAAAATTTCGATAAAAAATCCGGGCTTTATCCGGGCAAATTTTGTCAAAACCCACAAATAACTCAAAGCATATAATGATTAAAAACTTGATAAAAAATTTTTCATCAGCAGTATTTTTAGTCGTATTTGAGGCTTTAAAAAACGCGCATTTTGGACACATAAATAGAAATTTTTCAACACAATTTGTTTTTTTTTTGTTTTGGCAAAAAAAGAGAATTTATCCGGGTTAAATTCGGGATTTTTATTACTTAAATCCGGGCTACCAGGACCGGATTTTTTTCAAATTTTATATCAAATATCCGGGCAAACCCAGATTAAACCGGGCAACCTAGGAACCTTAATTTAGAGCCTAATCCATCCATTAATACCTTTTATGTAGCTTTTATTCGAATAAAAGATAAGTTTTTTCAGGATGCAAAATTATTCTTAACTGGTCGATGGCATTGAATTTAAAAGGCGATTTCAAATGTTAATCTTCAATTAACGATTTTATATTTTTAAACAACATATTAAGAATAATTTTGATGTACAACATGAGCTGCACTAGGAGAGCAAAACTAAATAAAAAATGAAAATTTATAGCTTGAGCAACAAACTAGAAAGAAAAGCCTTTAATTGAAAATCTGTCGAAAACTAGCTCCTGCCGAAATTAAGAGGATCTACCTTAATGAAAAAATACTCGTAATGATATTTTCGAAATACTTAAAAACTGTTGCATTTAACTTTTTCAGATAGTTTATTTTCTGGAATTAGAATAACAATAAGCAAAAATTTTTTTCTTAAGTGAATTAAGCATAATAAACAAGATCAGTTATTTTTTATTTCATGTGAATTTGCTAGTTGTTCAGTTATAAATGATTGATTTCACTGAAATCTGAAAACCTTATAAACTCCATTCCATCAAAACTAGAGGTGATAGACAAAATCTGCCAAAAGATTCGAGTACAGGACGTAATTTTTTTTTTTTACATTTATTTAAAAATTTTCGATGATTTGTTTTAAGAAGTTGGCTTTGTTTTTCTTTTCTGAAATTTTGTGTCTGAATCAAAGTTATAAATAAGAAAAACATTGTTTTTATCTTTCGTCCTTTCCAAGACCAAATTTTTCAATTGACGGTTACAAAATATTCAGAACATGAAATTTAAAACATTAAAATCTTTGCATGAAAATATATTAACGTTTAATATAATTTAAATATTTTAAATCTTCTTTTTTAAAATGATCGTGATTTTTTAAATTATTCTTAGAAGAGTTAAAAAAATCATTCGAAATAGCTACAGCAGAAAAATTTCATGCGCAATGTTAACTAAAATAGTATTTGTTTTGTGCCTTTAATATGTGATCGTGTGATTGTGCTTTCAATATTGATGAAATATTTTATCAAATTCGAGATATTGCTGTGGAATTTCCAAAGCTTTAATTTCTTGTTTTATTCGAAATTTCATGTTGTATTCGTTTTTTAGTGTTTTGGAAATATTGATTGCAAATTTCTGAACTAGACTGCTAAAAATAAATTTTCAGGCAAATTTAAAGTTCAGAATAAGGAACATTATTTTCGAAAAATCATCAATGACTTACCAGAAGAAGCATTGATTTGGAACTTCGATTCGGATTCATAAGGAATGGAATCAGTAAAATTTATTATTTTTCAGAGTTCTGTTAGGGTTATGAGTTGGAAAATGGTATTAGAAATCGAAAGTCTTATTCATTGTGCATTTTTAGTATTGTTATTATTTCTAGGTAAATTTGAATTTCGAAACCCCTATGGATACACTATTTTAGCAATACCGGGAATACTTTTGAAAAAAACTTGTTTTGCCAGAAATAAAGGTTTCCTCTTAGAAGTCAAAACAATGTTTAAATGTAGCAGCTGAACTTTTTTGAAAACTGTATCGAATAGTACAACTTTTCGATACTGTTTTTTCTCGTAGAAAAAGCAAGCCTTTTCAAAACCAAACATCGTTTTCAAAAACAATCATTTTAGTATGGAGTTGCAAAAAAGTGATTTTCAGCATGTTAAATTGAGTGAAATGATGCATTTTACAATAAAATTTTTCTCTGAGCTAGGGAACACTTTCTTGAATGATTGATTGAAATAAACGGATTTTTATCTTGTAAAAGCAGCAAAAAAGTAACATCTCCATCTTTAATTGATTTTCGAAAAATGGTAGATTTTTCCTAAATTTTGTTCCTCTTTTCATAAAATTAAATGTAAAAATAATTGATCCAAGCAAATATAGACTGTTTTCCCACTTTTATTGACAGTAAAAATAAATTGGCGAGCTCATAAGGACGTATTATTGTCCAAAATTTTAAGTTGTGTTCAAATAAAAAGTAGATAATTATATGAAGTTTTAAAGCGTCTGAATTTTAAAGAAGAAGAAAGATAAGAAATCTTACTTGGAAGTCCCTGAAGCAAAAGGAACAGGCAATCAACTGTCGAATGGTATCAAAATGGCACTTTCCTGAATGTGTTTGTTTTCAAACACACAATCTTCCTGAATTTGTTTTTGAAGACGCATTTTTATATGGTTATTTTTATTTTGTTTTTTTTTTTTGAAGAAGAAGAAAATTATTTAATATTCTGAACTGAATTCACTTCAAACTTGTTCCCTGGAAACTTTTCATGCATGGACCGTTTCTTTGATGAAGATTAATTCCTTAGAGTGTTACAAAACAAGTATTTCCAAAAAAAAAACTATCTTATTAAGGATGTCGAATTCCTTTTACTGCTGGCTGACAAACTTTGACAAGCTTCGGTTGAATTTCCATCTCCGGATTAGGGATTCCATCCCATCCCAATTGGAAGAGTGTGTGCCACCTATCAAGGTATGGAAAAATCTTCACGAAGGCACCTACCATTTCCGATTTCTCGACAGGAGTGATTTCCCACCGGATTGGCCCCAAAACCCAAACCGAAAGTCAATTGGCTGAAACCATTCTGGATCACTTGAATTTTAAACTTCTGTAGTTAGGAAGCTTCCTAAGCTTGTAAATGTAAATCTCTCATTGGAAAGATGGGTAGGGATAAGTGTGTCGAAATATGCGTAGCCTTAGTTGATGATATCGTAACTCTGTATCTGGGTACGTATGTTTATAACAAATGCAGAGAGATGTTGGGGGAGGAAGATCGATTAGATTGAGGTTATGCTTTTAGCAGGAACTACCTAATCGCTCCGGTAATTTGTGGTTTGCCAAAATCCGATCCCAGGCTCCGATGTGGCTTCCGACTTGTGCGTATGGATGGGGTCTCGTAATTCAGAATGAGTTATGTCCTCCATAGAGCTTATAGAGTCAAAGATGGATGGCTGGTTTTTGGTTTGGGAGTAGGCATTTCACATACGTAATGTGAGGTTGACTTATTAGGGAGAGATTTTTCGATAAATTGACTGTTTTCATTGATTTGTTTTGGAAAAATTCTAGTAAGTGGAAAAAAGAGATCAAAATTCAAGCTTAAATATAAAGAAAAAATACTTTGTTCTGGCAAAACCATTTGGAGCAATAAAAACTCCCGCCATCTAATGACACTCGAGAGAAAAATTCATAATCATTGTCGTTTCATGACAAAACATTCAAATTATCCCCGTGCCCGTCATTATAACTGTTAAAATTGCCGGCATCGTTTTGGCACTTCCCGTTTTTCTCGCTATTCTTTCTTTCAGAGTTTGAAGATGTGCCATCGACACCTCCGCATTTCTTCTTGATGACACTCATTGAGTCGACATCTTTTTGCTATTTTTTTCCCTCCATTTGCCTTTCTTTCCCAGAGTAAGTCATTTGATCTTCCGTTCAATCGAGAACAATTTTCGGATACAACGAAGAAAAAAAAACCAACGAAACAAGAGCAAGCTGCAAAAAGATACTAGCAAGTTATCTTCCCGGGTACTCAAGTGGCACATCTTGTCTTCCGATTTTCTTTAACTACTCCGGCTGTTTTTTTTCGGGTGGTTTATTTTTATTCATCTTCCGGTGACACTTTGGATTCCGATCCGTATTGCAGCAGATGTCGTCGAGTCGTTCGTATGGCGACCGTTAAAAACATTTGGTGTTTGTTCCGATGAAAAATAATAAATTTTATGATTTTATATGCATTGAAATTTTCCAATGAAAATTTGATGGACCATTATTGCAGCAAAATTTCGATCATATCATACTGATTAGTTGAAAATTATAATGTTTTGTCATGAAACGACAATGATTATGAATTTTTTTTTCTCGAGTGTCGTTAAATAACGGGAGTTTTTATTGCTTGCAGTGGTTTTGCCAGGAAAATGTAAAATTTTTTTCATAATATAAGCTGGAGTTTTTTTTATCTCTTTTTCCACAAACTAGAATTTTGGTTAAAAAAAATCTAGAAAAGTTTCTTTATCGTAGATTTAAAGTTTTTCCATCAAAAAATTTTTCCATATTAAAAATAAAATGATGGGACCCAAAATGTAGATTGAACTCTTAAAATCAGAAAAATCAGATTCAAATTTGTCCGTAGAAGAAGCCTTTAATCAGCATCAAATATTTATTTTTGGCCACAATTTGTTTAATCATTCATGCGATTCAATCGTCATGTATTTAATTATCATTTGAAAGGCGAAAAATATTGCAATGTGTCACAGTTTGATGATTATGCTTTTTCATGCCACCACACCTCCTTCAACCAATTGACACTCAAATGAGGTGCATTTCAAGCCTTCGGGCATTTATTCTGGGGATCAAAATTGTTCATAGAGCAGACATCCCGCCTCTCGCCTCCCGCTTCCCATCTCATCCATCAAACGGGCAAAGAAAAACCCGGAAATTGCTAATCCGAAACAATTTGAAACCCATTGCACCGGAAGAACGATTTCATCATACTAATTTTGGCGCTGCCAAACGGTTGACACAGCAATAATGAATGGAGGGGGTGTGGTGATTGAAAATCTGTGCTCATCGATGCTAATTGGAGACTTTAGATAGAAGGGAGGAGAAGCTGGTGGTCCAAAAATGGGAGCTGTCGATGCCAATTAAATCTTCAACCATTATCATTATAATCCCCACTTTTAGGGAGTTTAGGGATTCAGGAGAAAAAAAAGCAAGAAGGAGAAGCTGTCGAATGTTTACAAAATGGCAAAATAGATCTTCAAATAGGCTGTTTAGCTAGGAATATGCCCGTTGAAACGAGGGGGGGAAGGTTTGGGGTTTAAACTACCCCCTTGAGGGTCCAGAAAAGCAAATGATGTATTCTACTCTACACTCAAAATTTTAAATTTTGAATCAAATTTTGATCATTGAGTAAAGTTATTTCAGAGTAACAATCTAAACTCAGAGAAAATACCAAAACCTTGAAAACTTATCACTGGTACAGAAAACTGCTTCAGTTTTTCAAAAATTTCCTCCTTGTTTATAGCAACTCGTTTCTGAACATAAAATTTATTTTTTTTTGGATAAAACTTCTATCAAAGGGTTCTGAGCCCATATTATCAAAATCGTAATGGTTTTTCTGTTTTCATGTTTCGGATTCGGTTTTTGTTTGATATTTATTCGAAGTTCTGAAACTCTATTTTAAAAATCTCATTAAAAAAAAGGTTAAAATAAGTTCTTACGCAGCTTCAAAGTGGTGATCAAGAACTGAATATTCAGAATGAGGTTAGTCATTTTTTTTTTATTTCGGTTATAATATAGATAATAAATTCAGATTGAAACGTCAAAATTAAATTTTAAGATTCATGGTTGAAAGTCTGAAACAAATTTTTATTCTTGGCTCGAAATCTCAATTGAGGCGTCGTTTATTTTTTTTTTTTTATTTTAGAAATCGTATTGAAATTTGAATACTGAATTCAGGTGCAATATTTAGACTTACAACTACAAATAGGTTCTCAAAATTCAGATTCGGATTAAGCTCGTAAATGAGCTTCACAAAAAGTTATAATAATCATGATGACTGTTTCTTTGGGAAATTTGAATTGCAAGAGATCGCATATTTATAATTTTGATTGTAAGTTCAATTTCAAAAATACGAATTCTCCACCAAGTCATTTTAAAAACCATAATATGGAGAGAATCGGGTCTATTTTTGGCCTATTTCTAGAATATTTCTGTCAAATGATGCTTTTTAAGCACACAATTCGGTTAAATTTATGTATTTTGTTGCCCTGAACCAAACCTTATTTAAAAAAAAAAAGTTAAAAGGTGTTTAACTATTAATTTTTTTAAAATTCATTTTTATTCTCCACCAAGTGCACAGTAGTTCAAATTGAAAAAAAAAATGACAAAAACCTGTACTTGAAGGTTTTTGAAAGAGCGTTTTTAAAAAGTTGAACAAAAATAAGAAATTGCCATTTTTTCGATGTTTGCTACTTTTCCATAATTGGCAAAATGGGATTTTAGCCTTATAATGGAAAATTTAATATTTTTCAATCATATTTGAATATTTTTGCTAGAATTAAGTATGAGCTCAGAAATTCCTCAAGGATGGTTGCATGAATATTAAAACAGTCGTTTCATGTTTAACCCTCCCTATGAAGATTTTTTTCAAGTAAAATTTTCAACGTAGTAGAGGGAAATTTCTTGATCTCAAAAGATTTTGAGTAAGTGCTAACAAGAAAGTCAGAAATTATGTTCGCCTCCGGCAGAAATTGGTCTTAAATCACTCTAGACTTGAGTCAATTTATTTTACGACGTTTCATATATGCCGTTCACAAATTGATATTAATATTTAATCGTAAATTTCGATTTGCACCTCAATCAACCTTTTGTTATGAAACTTAATATACAAAAACCATACTTCGTCTTAAGAAAAGATTATATATATATTTATTAAGAAGTGTAACTACATAAATTTAGAATTTAAAACGAATCATTTTAACTTCAAAATTCATTCATCGAATACTCGTTTTATACATCTAAAAGTTGGAACCCATGTATTATGACTTATGATGGTCATAAGAATAAGCAAAACAAAACTTAGTATCCTCTACTTCATAACTAGATATATGAAATATTATTCAAGAAACTTATTTCAGTCTTAATTTTACATTGTGTTTCTTGTTCCTCAAAATGCTCAACATCACATCCAAATGCATTTTGATAAATAACACAAGCCCACAAAATATACATCCTTCGAGGTGCAAAGAATTAAAAAGCTTATTTTGACTAATTTGGGCGTCCTGGATCTGAATTTGCAATATTTCTATCAGTTTTAATTTTTTAAATAACTTCTGAGATTATTTGACTCGAATGACATTGTCAAACCAACTTTTATTAATTTTAATAATAATAATAATATGAAAATATATTAAAACGTTTGATATTTTTTCGCATTTTTTGATAAAACAATAAAACAAAAAATGACATTTTAAAATAATGGTTTTGAATAAATTTCAACTTCTCCTTAGACTTCAAAAAATTTTGGGATCTGTGAAAAAAAATGTTATAGGGGTTTTCGATTTGTTTACTTTGTCCTATTTTTAAAGAAGTTTTTATCCACATAGAATTTCAAATATTTTCAAAGCCAAAATCTAATTCGTTCAAATTTTGTTAAGTGGATTAAATTTTTTTCAAACTTCACACAGTAATGTCGAAAATACTTGTGATGTAATCTGTCCATACTTTTTAAAATTGTAGAATTCAACTTTTTTAGATAATACATCATTATTTTGTTAATATTATTCCCTTATTGAATTAAATAGGAATAATCAAAACATTCAGAATCAGATTTTTCTTTAACGTAGAATTGTTTTTTCATCACCTATCAATGGTTGATTATACTTAAAACTGAAACATTTTAGGGCTTATGAACTAAATATGTACAAACCGTAAGGAGACAGACAAAATATGACAAAAAAACTCGAGTTCCGGACGCTTAAATTTACCAAATCAATATTTTATAGGCACCAAAAGGCTGTTTCTTTGAGTTATCAAATAAATTCTTTAAATTGGATTTCAAAAAAGTTAAACGAGTTTATTGAAAAAAAAAATTCCTTCTAAAAGGTCAAAACACTTTTTTTTTTATCTTCATATTTTGTTTAAATTGCCAAATTCTAAAGTCAAACTATTTGTAATGTTATGAAATATTTCGTATGAGTTTTCCTTTGTTTTTTTATTTCTAAATTTATGTGTTATGAGAACATAATTTTCTTGGAAACCTTCAAAACTAAATTTTTACTAAGAACAATATAGTTTCCACTTTCTGTCCTCTCCAGGAGCCAATATTCTAATTGATGGTTACAACATATTCAGAGAACGATAGCTTAATTTTCGAAACCTTCAATTGAAAATTTAATAACAGTTCTTAAATCTTCACCATGTCAAATCATGAACGATTTTTTTAATTTTATCTTCAGGAAGTTCGAGAAAGTATTTGAAGTAGCAACTAAAAACTTTAATTTTTTGCGCAATATTAACTAAATTTGTATTTCTTTTGTGCTTCTAATATTTACCACAAAACAAGGATTTCATGATTTTTATTTTTATTTTATCCGTTTCTAATTGATAATCGGATTACCGATTGGAAATCTGTAATTTGTCAGTTTGATTGAACATGTTGTTTTAAAAATTTACAGATAAAGTAATTATTTTGAACTTCAGAACTTTTTTAGCCATTTATTTAAAAAAAACTGGAAGAATTTAAAATTAAAAATGGGTTTAATCTTTGACTTTGATCACTGGCAGTCTTGAATAAATATTAAATATTTCCTTCTTTTTATCAGATAAAATACATTTATCAAGTATTATAAAAAAATTTCTGTTCAAAACAGTTTTTTTCCTGATCGAGAATTCACATTTCAAATCGTGATTTTTTTTCCAATTCTAGATACTACAGCAGAATATTTTAATCAATCCTGCAATTGAAAATGGAGAAAAGAAATGTCAAATAGGATGAATAATAGATTACAATAATTATCATTTATCAAACAATTTTTAATCATGGTAAATTAAATTCGAATCTGACATTTATATGAGAATTCAGATTTTTTTAGATCTGGTGTTATATTTCATGAATTTTAATTCTGTGCATTCATTCTTATATCTAAAGCTTTACATTCTTTTTCTGGTATTTCAGGAAAAATTATTTCAAATTTAAAAACTAGACTGCTCATTATTTATTTTCAAGCAATTTTTTAGTGCAGAACAAGGAACATCATTTTGAGTAATTCATCAATGACAGACTGATAGAAACATTTATTCTGATTTATTTTGAAGATTTTGATTTATTTTATCTGTAAAATATATAATTTTGAGTTTGTGTGATAATCATTTGTAAGAAAATGAATTAAAAAATCAGTTTCTTTTTTTTTGTGTATTTTTGGTATTGTTATTATTTTCGGCTAAATACGAATTTCGGCCAAACTTGAATCCTTACTTTCGATTATTAGTCTTAGAAGTTGCCAATTTTCATTTAAAATTCATAAAAAACAATTAAGAAATCTTGATGGTTTCATTTTAAAGAAATCTTTTTGTATAATCTTAAAATAGCAAGCTTATTCTTTTTAACCACAATTTTTTAGTATTGGAGAAAATATTATTAGCGGTTCAAATCAGATATATTTGCAATTCTTGTATACTCGATTAAAATTAAAACCTTTTCATTGAAACATTGTGTTTGAATAATTTGCAATGTAAATAATGTTAAACAACAAACGAATAAAATATATTTCTTGTTGAGTTTTCATTTGTAGATGAAGAACAAGTTCTAAGGTAAACAAAAATTTATCATTATGATTTAATTCATAATTTTAAATTATTAAAAAAAAATCTATATTTTTATTCTCGACACGAATGCCATAAGGATGGTAAAGTGTCGTTAATAAAACTTTAAAAGATATATATTTTTCCTTGAACGAAATTTTTTAAATTGATTTTCATTTTCTGTACATATTTGTGATTTTTTCTGGTTTGTGTTTCCAAATTGACTGCGACTAAATATTAGAATTTTATTTTTAAATCAAAATTTTGAAACTTCGATCTCCTGCAATTTGAATCCAATATGAAATTCTGACATTGATATTTTAAACTAAACATCGAACTGAATTTGAATCTAATTTTTTTATTTCAATTTAGATTCTCTAATCCTGTCTTTGAACCTAAGTTTCAAATTTGAACTCCGATTTTGAATCTAAGTTCCAAATCAAAATTCCTATTGCTATGAACTGAAAAGCGAAGACCGTCAAACGGAGCATCATGCAACAGCAGGGTTAGATGCAACATTTGTGTACCACATCACTTATTCAATTTTTATTTTGTAATAAAATTATAATTTAATGATAACAAAATGATGATGACAAAGTCTGTCACACCGAGCGATAGTTTTTTGAAGTTTTTCATTTTTATAGAAAATTTAAAATCGAGCAATGTATGCACAAATTTTAACATTTTTCGATGATGCTTTACCCAATATTTATATTGATATTTAAATATTTGCATAAATCATTTAGCAGTCTGGGCTTAAATGCAAATAAAAGATTCAACTTTTAAATCTCGTTTCCATATGCTAAAATATGATTGTTTTGTATCAGGCGTTTGTTTATTTAAAAATTTCATCCATCCGAACATAAATTTTCATGATTTCAGCTAGCATAATTTTTTAAAGATTTTTTTCCTCTGAATGTATGCAACACCCTTATGCTTTTTCATTCTGAATATTTTTGACAGACCAAATGTTAAATTTAATTCGAACATAACCAAAAATTACTGCTATTTGTGCTTTATGCGTTAGGACATCATAAATATATCTATAACTTTAAATTTTCAAACGGTTTCCTATAATTTTTTATTCAACACAATTTTTTTTCAAATCACCCCTTTATCTAAGTAGGGTGAAAATGTATGTTTCAGAATCCTCAACCAGAAATCTTTTATAAGAACTCTGTATTTCTGGCTTTTTTTTATGAATTCTGTACCAACACGTGAAAAGGATGTATCTCCAAATATGGCGAATCGAGAAAAACGCGTTTGAAGAAAATACAACCTATTTTAAATCGCTAATTAAAAATCACTTGAAATGTTTGCATTTAATGTCAGACAAACGATGTTTAGAAGCACCCTCTATATGTTAGAATAGAGGAATATAAATTTTAATGAAAAAACAACGCGTTATCGTAGATAGAACCTAGTTCACGTAATATTTTGTCTCTTTTGTTTATACACCCTTTGCTATTTTCTCATTTCTAGCTTTAGTTTTAAGCTCGCGTTCATTTGTAACTATGTTTTTATGTTGAATAAAGTGTCAAATCTTTACCAAAACATAAAAAGCATCTATCTCAATATATGGCGTATCAAGAAAAACGCATTTAAAAAAAAAAAATACAACCTATTTTAAATCCCTAATAAAAATCACTTCAAATTTTTGGTTTTTATGAAAGACAAACGATTTTTAAGAAGCATCCCATGTTAGAATAGAGGAATATCAATTTTCATGAAAAAAACAACGCGCTATCGTACACAGCAAATTTTTTTTTGCTGGAAACCAGCAAAATTTTGCTGGAAACCAGCAAAATTTTGCTGGTTTTTGTCCCGCTGACTTTCCAGCAAAATTTCCAGCAATATCGATTGCTGGAAAAATCAGCAAACATCAATGCTGGTTTCCAGCAATTCAAATTGCTGGAAACCAGCAATCCAGATTGCTGGAAACTAGCTATTTCAATCAAAGCATTCGGCTGTATTTGGTATCAAATTTATTTTTCAAATCAAATTTAAATATTGAAACTGGCTGTGCACATGATAAGTAATAAACAACATATTTTTCTTCCATTTTTTTATTATGAATTAAATGAATTAGCAGAGACATATGTTTTGTCAATATACTAATACCGCCTCCGGGGTGGCAGCTTTGTGCCAATGTGATAATCATCCGCCACCTGAAATAGAGATTCGATTAATACCTTTCATGAATCTCATAAATCCATTTTCCAATACAAACTCACCCTTGACTTGATGTCTGGTTGCTAGAATATAGAGGAAAATGAAAAAAATAGTATTAACATAAACAAAATTCGTGAAAAAGAGTCTTACCTTGCTTCAGCGTACGAAAACAAACAGACTCCAATTTGACAACTCGATTGCTGATTTTCCAGCAAACTAGACCGATTGCTGGAAAGTCCAGCAATTTGAAAACCGATTGCTGATTTTCCAGCAAAAATGACAAGAACACAACCGAATGCTGAAAAATCCAGCAATAAGAAAATCGATTGCTGGTTTCCAGCAAAAATTTGGATTGCTGGATTCCAGCAATTTTTTTTGCTGGAAACCGAGGCAAAAATTTACAGTGTAGATAGCACCTAGCTCACGTAATATTTTTTCTAACATGTTTATACACCCTTTGCTATTTTCTTATTTTTAGCTTTAGTTATAAGCTCGCATACATTTGCAACTATGTTTTTATGTTGAATAAAGAGTAGAATTAATTATTTTGAGTTTGTGTGCGGAATAGTAGCGAAAAATTGTTCCGGAGTAAAGGATGTATATCCATGTCATGGCAGTTCTGGTTTTAGAATGTTTATAGATCCTTTACTCAAATTGAGTTTACAATGTAACGGAATATTATTTTCTCAAAAGGGTTTTACCGTTAAGTAGGGCAACTGTTGGCCTATCATGAGGTACTGAAAATGGTTTTTGTTTACTTTTGGAGATAGATCCTTTTCACGTGTTGGTACAGAATTCATCATTCAATTATCGATTTGAATTCGACTTGTGAACCTAATAGAAAATTGCGAGCTATGATTTTTTTCTAATAAGTTCCGATTCTGAACAAGAATTAAAAGTAAAAATTTCAATTAAAAATCTTTTCAATGGTTTGCAATGTAAATGTACTTTTCGTAATCTGAATATGGAATCTGACCACAGACGTGGCCCCGGAATTTTTCTGACCTAAGTTTTCCAGATTTTGGTCCCGTGAATCCGGGCTATTTTCATCAATACCCTCCTCAATTTTCCCGACGTTTCGGCCTTTGATTTAATCCCGAATTGAAATTTTTTAAATAAGATTGCAAGTTTTGTTAATTTTTGTATTATTTTGCAAAAAAGTGGAAAAATCAGGAAAAATCTGGGCAATTCGACAGACAAATTCTAATGATATTGAAATTCCACATTCAAGACTTAATTTCAACTAGTGAGAAAATAAAATAAAAACTGTTGTTCAATTCTGGATCTGGGATGAAATTTCGAGGTTTTGGCTTTAGTTCTGAGTCGAGATTGTTACTCTTGAATAATTTTGGCCGTTCATCAAAATTTGATAAGGAATTTGAAATTTTCTGTTTAGAGAATAACATTGCTCTTGGCGTTTTTAACCACGTTCCTACTGCCTCGTTGTAATTTTGAATGATTTTGCATAACTTCTATATCAGCACTCATTTTTTAATTTCTTTTGAAAATAGGCATAAATTAAGTTAAAAAAAACTTGTGCCGTTTTAAGCAATATTCAACATTACAAACACTTTGAAAATTATGGTTGTAATTCAACAATCAACTTTCCCGAAATTGTTAGTAATTTTGACTTCTTAGATTAAAGTTTCAGTAGTTTTTTTTTGTTTCATTCTCTGTTTTTGTAAAAAAAAAACGTGGATGCTTCAGCCAAAATTATTCTAAGCTACCTCTTAAAGCATGTTCAAAATGGTTTGCAGTATTCATGAAATTATTTAGTACGGGCTCCTTTCGTTTTTGGCAACACGCTCAATAATTTTTTGTTGCCTAAGATCGACCGTTTTTTTAATAAACTTTTTTTTTACATATTAATGAAAGAAGAGCATTGTAATCATTATCAACTAAATTTTTCTTGGCTTTCTTGATAATTTTTTTTTTTGTTTTTCTTATCGTGTTTAAGACACATTAAGAACTTTTTTTTGTTATGTTTTGCATGTTTGTTATTTTTATCATATTTGTTATTTTTGTCATTTTGCATCTTTCTTTAGATATTTTTTTTTGTCATTTCTATCCTTTGTTTGTATTTGTTTTTAATTTTTTTTTCTAAATTCTTTATGTTTTTTGTAATTTTTGAATGCTTTATTTAATTTTAATTTTTTTTTTGTTATTGTTGTTATTCTTTTATCATTTTTTAAGAACGAATCAACGTGTTTATAGTGTATGTCTAAATTATATTGGCACTGTTATAGCGAAAACTATATGGTAATGTCTTTCCAAAACAACATTCGATTTTGGCACATGTGCCAAATTCGGATGTTGCCAAAATCAGATGTTACCAAAATCGAATGTTGTCAAAAACGAACGGGGTCTGTAATTATAAATCTTCAATTTAAAAAACTCATAAACAATCTTGAGTGATTCCAGAGATAGTATTAGATTCTTATAGATTTTTTTAGATTTATTTTCTAATAGTTATTTTCTTTCGATGGCCGGCAAAATATGTAGAAAAATTATAAAATAAATGATTATTTTTTTCAAATACTCTCTGAATCTGGAGTAACTAGGGAAATTCTAAATATTTGATTGATTTTAAGTAATAAAAAGAGAGGGTGAATGACCACGAAGGTAAAAATCCTTTAAAGATTTAAAATTTTGTTTTAATTATAGATGAAATTGTTTATCTGTTATCAAAGATTGGTTTTTCCGGATACTAGTTAATTAGAGAATTCTCAAACGCTATATTATCAAAAATAGAGGAAATAGACAAAATCTGATAAATGATTTGAATTCAGGACGACCAAATCTATAAAATCAGATAGATCAATCATCAAGATAGAGATCAAGATCATATAGATCAAAATCAGATCAATCTGAATTTTAGGTATTTATTGGAATTCTAAATCGAAATTTCTAACGATTATGTCCACAAAGCAAAACTTATAGCTGTTCCCTTAAGGGGGGGTAGGGTCTAACGGGTATAAAAAAAACACCATTTTCACGATTTTTTTCTAGAGCTATCGTTCAAATAAATGTATTCAATTTTTTTGCATTATTCAAAGCATTGTTAAAAGAACATTTAGTAATTTTTTCGTAGAAAAATATTGAAAAATGAGCCGGCGACGGAGCACTTTCGAGGATGCCTTTTAGAAAACAGGATTTGCGGTGGACACTGTATCTCAGCACAGAATCATCTGAAGTCAAAAAATCAGAGCAAAATATTTTTAATAGATGTTTTTCTGGAACCCAACGTTTTTATTTAGCTTAAAATTTTTTTTATGAAATTTTTGTGGCTGTTTGAAGTAAAAACTACGATTTTTCACAAAAAAATCCACCATTTTTCACTTGTAAAATCTCCCCAAAGTAAAAAAAAAAACAAAAAAGAAAAACGTTGGGGTCTGGTATTTTATATGTAGAAAATATGTTCCAAATTTGAAAAGAATCGGATAAGTAGTTTTCAAATGACGATGTCCACGGACTTTAAAAATGTGCTTTCGAGAAAAACGCGTTTTAAGTTTCTGCTCTTGCTTTCTTGCAGTATTAGATAGGAGGAGATAAAGGCCTATAATTTCTACAGTTTTGCTCCAATTGACTTGAAAATTTGACACAACATTCTTGAAATGTTTTGCAATAAGGAAATAAAAAAAAATCGATTTTTTGAAAGTGTTAGACCCGACCCCCCCCCCTTAATTGAGATTTTTATTGAGATACTGAATTCTTGGATTTTCGATCTAAACTCCTGATATCAATTATTTTTTCTCATTCACCAAGCGCATGAAAATTAAAAACTCGAAATGATATTTCGCAACATGAATGTGATTCTAAATTTTGAAAAATACAACACTTAATCATGCTATCATTTTGGCATTGATAGTATATTGTTGTTTGCTATCAATTTGCGTATCAAAGTCTGCTCGGATAGAGCACAGGAGCACTCTTTTAAGTCCCAATACCCCATCGTTCTCAAATGTGTTGGGTCATTTAACAAAAAATAAAAATGTAGGAATCCACAATTAAAAAAAAAATCATTTCGGATATTAAAAAAAAGAATATGATACTTTCAAATAAAAAAGTTGGATTAAATTAATTGTCGTTTTCTCGAGTTTTTTTCTCATTTTTTTTAAATGTTTTTCCATTTTTTAAGAATTGACCAAAAATAAAATTATTTTGCATTCTTAAGTTCCCATTTATGCACAGATCTCTAATTTTATTTTCTATTAAGATGTTCAAAGTTTTGGTATTATTGGTTGGTAACTTTTATTTCTCAGTTTATACACTTGAAATTCTATAACAAAAACTCTACGCAGAAATAATCTCAACTTAAAGAAAATATGGTTTCCACTTCTTTTTCCTTTGAGTTTCTGTTATTTAACTATTGAAAATTCCCATAATTTGAAATTTTTCACGTTCTCAGTTAAAACCAATTATTCAGAAAACATTCCTTCGAATTGAAATTACCCCTCATGCGACATGCACGATAAGGCTAAGCACCTCAAGTCGGCAGCTATACGAAAATTAATGCGCTCCTCATTGATCCACCTTAATTGTCGCCGCGCTCCTTGAAACCATCATCTGGAAATTTATTGACTCTCCCACCTGATCTGCTTGCTTCTGCTCCTTGCTACTGATTGGTTCCAAACGACAAATGGGACAAAACGGAGCCAAAACCAAGCTTTTTGAACCGGGGAAAACCTTCCAGAAATGCCCCAGAAGGTATGCAACGTTGTGGATGGTGGAGTTCTAAGGCCATGAATATAATTTGAATAAACGGTACTAAAGCCGGAATGATTTACTGCTACTAGGACCAGGTTTTGGAGCAATGGCTTTGCTCGAGGAAAAACGACAGCCCTTCCACCCGAGTTTACGTGGAATGGAAAACTGCTACTCAGCCACCCAAACTTTAAGCAGTTTACTTTCGAGCAATCCAAAAATGAAACGTTTTCTGAATTAAGAGAACTTTGTCAGTGGAAATTTTCAAATTTATGTGTTCCAGATACATTGAAAGAAATCCGGCTCAAGAAAATCCCAAAACAAGGTGTCACAAGATGAAAGATTATCGTCCTCTAACCCCTGTGTCTTGGCAATAAATTAACCCTATTGGAAAATTATCCTTTCATAGGACGAAGTTTGCTTGCAAACTGCTAATAGGCATTGATTTGTTTTCCCGTTCCGGATGCTTCCGTCATTCATTTATTGTTGTTTGGATGTGTTCGTTTGCCATTTTTTCTTCTTAATCGGTGAGCCTCCCAAAAAAAATAAAAGGATAACAGAAACAAGCCCCTTCCCAATCGCGAAGCAAAGTTAGGGAAAGCATGAGTTTTATTGTTCCCAACTTTGGCCATCAAAGGTCGTACGTGAGCAGTAGAAAAGTGTGGTGTGCCATTTGTATAGTTGGACCCCCCCCCCCCCCCCCCCCAAAAAAAAGAGAACAAAATGGTGAAACAGAAACCTCCCGAAAAAAAAAGAAAAACTCACCGCGATTTCCTTCACCTCATTACTTTTTTATCATCTGTTTGGTTGTTTTAGCCGGAATTTTTTTCGTTCCTCGGACAAAAGGAAAATATCGCTTTTCTCGCATCATTAGAGACTACCGAATTCCTACTACAAGGAATAAGAGAGAAAAAAGTGGGGAAGAGACCACCTCGCGTTTATGTGCGAGGTTTGCAAATTAGAATTTTATGGCTGCTCGTTAACCGTTGGCATGGAAGGAAGGGAGGAATCGATTTGGTGGCTCTGTTTATTTTAGGTATTTTCCTACTCCTTCGACTGAAGGAATTATTTTTCGATTTTTTCCAAATTTTTTCCCTTCTCTTGCTTTTTATCCTGCAAAACCCGAACAGATTTGAGGGAACCGCATTTGGTCTAATGAGGGTTTTTCAATGTTTGGCTTTCAGGTACAGTAGCATAGTTTGCCGGGTCATAGATTTTTATGCGTTTTCCATTGATACAAATCTCAATTAATGTTTTCATTTGAAACAAAACACATATTTCCGGATGACTACATTATCCAGCGACACGTAGCGAAAACGGAATGAAAATGCAAAAAAATGGCATTAAAAACTACACAATAAATGAACAAAACTAGTAAAGAAATAGTTCGAAAATAAAGAAATATTGTCAAAAAAATGTTACCCAAATGGCACATGATTGACACTTTGGCGTAGCAAATTGACTCAACCAGCAGCATAAAACAAAAACCTCGCAAAAATAACAAAACGATAATACAAAATCAAATGACAAAAATGACAAAAATGACAAAAATGACAAAAATGACAAAAATGACAAAAAATGACAAAAATGACAAAAATGACAAAAATGACAAAAATGACAAAAATGACAAAAATGACAAAAATGACAAAAATGACAAAAATGACAAAAATGACAAAAATGACAAAAATGACAAAAATGACAAAAATGACAAAAATGACAAAAATGACAAAAATGACAAAAATGACAAAAATGACAAAAATGACAAAAATGACAAAAATGACAAAAATGACAAAAATGACAAAAATGACAAAAATGACAAAAATGACAAAAATGACAAAAATGAAAAAAATGACAAAAATGACAAAAATGACAAAAATGACAAAAATGACAAAAATGACAAAAATGACAAAAATGACAAAAATGACAAAAATGACAAAAATGACAAAAATGACAAAAATGACAAAAATGACAAAAATGACAAAAATGACAAAAATGACAAAAATGACAAAAATGACAAAAATGACAAAAATGACAAAAATGACAAAAATGACAAAAATGACAAAAATGACAAAAATGACAAAAATGACAAAAATGACAAAAATGACAAAAATGACAGAAATGACAAAAATGACAAAAATGACAAAAATGACAAAAATGACAAAAATGACTAAAATGACAAAAATGACAAAAATGACAAAAATGACAAAAATGACAAAAATGACAAAAATGACAAAAATGACAAAAATGACAAAAATGACAAAAATGACAAAAATGACAAAAATGACAAAAATGACAAAAATGACAAAAATGACAAAAAATGACAAAAATGACAAAAATGACAAAAATGACAAAAATGACAAAAATGACAAAAATGACAAAAATGACAAAAATGACAAAAATGACAAAAATGACAAAAATGACAAAAATGACAAAAATGACAAAAATGACAAAAATGACGAAAATGACAAAAATGACAAAAATGACAAAAATGACAAAAATGACAAAAATGACAAAAATGACAAAAATGACAAAAATGACAAAAATGACAAAAATGACAAAAATGACAAAAATGACAAAAATGACAAAAATGACAAAAATGACAAAAATGACAAAAATGACAAAAATGACAAAAAATGACAAAAATGACAAAAATGACAAAAATGACAAAAATGACAAAAATGACAAAAATGACAAAAATGACAAAAATGACAAAAATGACAAAAATGACAAAAATGACAAAAATGACAAAAATGACAAAAATGACAAAAATGACAAAAATGACAAAAATGACAAAAATGACAAAAATGACAAAAATGACAAAAATGACAAAAATGACAAAAATGACAAAAATGACAAAAATGACAAAAATGACAAAAATGACAAAAATGACAAAAATGACAAAAATGACAAAAATGACAAAAATGACAAAAATGACAAACTTTCACTTGAAAATATTTATCATACCTTGACATAAATTTTTAGTTAGATGCAAACAACAAATTCAAAAATAGGAAATTATTAATTCGAATGTTTATAGAATGACATACTTATCAACCTTTCCTTATGATTCTATTATTGCAACTTTACGTTCGGAGAATACATATTGAGATCCATTTTAATTTTAAAATTTCTATGAATTTTAAATTCATTTTAATTTTTTGACATTTTTTTATCTTTTATTTTTTTATATTTTCCAGAATAGTGAATCGAATATATCGTATTTTTATCAATTTTGAAATTTGTTTTCCACTGTGAATTTTGGTTCTTATATTTTATTTCTGAATCTTAATTTAGATCTTAAAAAAATATTTGAAAATATTTTAATTTAAAAACATTTTTGAATCTGAAACGATTGAAATCAAATTTTAAACATTTGTTTAGAATTGTTGTAACTTTGCATCAACTGTTTTTTTTTTTTCCTTGAAGGTCACAATATTACCTATAAACTGAAAGGATTTTTTAGTGTGAATTAGTTAAAAACAAAAATCACATTGGTGCTTTAAATACAGGAGCTGATTTTGACTGGTTTAGAAGTGATGAAATTTTTTTTTTTTAACTGTTAAAGATTCTAAAGCCAAAATTCAAATTAGAAGTTATTTACTAGTTGACTTTCCAATCAGCTCTTTCCGTTGTGCTGATTGAAAAGTCATTCCAATCAAAGGATTTCGACCAATTTTCGAAAGTCAAAATGGATCTCAGATATTTTTGAAAACAAAACTTTTCCAGTCTTATACGTAGTTGTGAAATAAATAAAAATTGCCAGATTATTTTCATTTGAATTTTCTAAAAATTGACGAATAACACTTTTTTTTAATTAAGCTTGTCAGATTATCCGGTTATATCTGAACTTGCCCGGATATTTAGTTAGAAATTTTAGAACGGCCCTGTTTTCCGGAATTTGTTGAAAAATTATTATCTCGATTTTTTTTTACTTTTTTGCAAAAACGAACAAAAAACATAAATCGAGTAACTTTTTTTTTTTTTTTTTGACCAACAATGAAAATTTTTGATTAACTTTTTGTCAAAATTAACATTATGGAAGCCTAAAATACAATCTAAATTTGACTGATGGGTTTTTGATTAAAGTAAGTGGTTTTCTTTTTAAGCAAAAATGAATGTGTTTTTTTCCAAATTTGCACAAATATGGCCTGATTTTTGAGTTCAAAAGAAAATTTTGAAATCAACTGCTCAGATTTGCCAGTTCAATTAGCTCTTTTTTGTCCGTCCCGGATACGATCGGGAAAATTCTGGCAACCTTATTGTAGAGCATTGTATTTCTGAAATAAAAAAATCTAGGCAAAAAATTAAATTTAAATGAAGCTGGAATTTAATAAAAGTAGCTCATTTTTTTAATTTACTGAGCCATTGCTCCAAATCTTGAGGTAACAGACAAAATATGACAATATATTTGATGTTGAGCTCTAACAAAAACCATAAACGTTTTTTGATTTTTTTTCGACGTTTTCAGGCTTAACTCTTTATGATCGTAGTTTTTTAAATTTGTTTATAAATATAACATCGTTAGTAGCAACAGGAGCTTGATACCACCTTTTTAAATAAACTCGTACTACAAGCTGGGCGAACTTTTCAAGTTTCAAAATATCCACTTGAAATTGTTCTCTAAACAAATACACTTTCAGGCCGTAAATTGCTCTAGCCATCCACCTTGCATGGTGTAGAGCACCTGGTCTTCCTTTTACATCCTGGTCTTCATTTAGACAAACAAAAATTAGTTGAAGAAGTTCTAGATAGTTTTCATGAACGAATTTCAGAAGCATCATTCGCTTGCAAAATGATTTCAAAGAGGCTCTGTTTTGTTGATTAAAAAAATGATTTCATTTCAGCGTAACGATTTTGGTTGATTCTGTCCCATTCAGATCTGAACTGTTCAAATAAATTGTCCTCAGGGTCGGTAATTGGAATTCCTAAATAGATCGATACGCTGTCATTAAAACGAGCTCATATATGTACGTGGTGCCTGCAAGGAAAATCAAGCAGTTTTTTCCCAAGCAGACGTTCTAAAATGGGCGAAGCACCGTTTTTTTCACCCGATTGGTTGTATCATAGTACTTTTTCTAAGTTTCAATTTGTCAAACTTTGGTGTACTTCTTTTGCAACTGATTTTCCTGTACCGCATTCAATAAAATTATTTGCTTATTTGCTCAATTGAATCTACTCCAGTCACCACGACAGCCATTTTTTTTTTTCAATACGAAGTTGCTTTAAATCCTAAAAATACCAAGTGCCGAGCGAATTTGCCGTTTAGACGACGATTTATAGGACGTACATATGATGTCGAAGTTTGACAGTCAAACAACTGATGGTTGGTTTATTAACTCTGTTTTTTTCACAAAGTTTGTCTAGCAGTACAGCATCAATAACTTTTTCAATGTTTAAATAAATAATATACCTTTTTCGGCAAACTTGTTGTACGTAAAAACTCTCACCTTTTGGTGGTCTTGGTTTTTAAAAAGCATAACGCAAGGTACTTTGTGGAAGATAAAATAAAAATCCATCGATAAAATAAAATAATAAATAAGAGAAAAAATCCAAAAAAAAACATGTGGTACAAAATATGGAATTATTGATTTTTTTTTAGTTAAGTTTGAAATCTAAACATAATTGGAAAAAAATATAAAACTCAAATGTTGAGAGTAATTTTTATGAATTTAAATGTACTTAGCATAAACTTTCCATCTTGTAAAAAAAGCATACAATTTTAAAAGAAACGAAATAACTAGGATCCTTACAAAATTCCAGTTTTCGATAAAATTTTCCTGAAAAAACACTATTTTTTTTTTTTTTTTTAATTTTTAAACTTTATTTAACAAATCCTTAACCTAAGTACAACATATTTAGTATAACACATTCATACAATAATAGTAGTAAATAGGTAAAACCTCAACATATATCAAGATATGTTTTAAAATGATTTACAAATGCTATTCTATTGTTCCATCTATACTCTCTGATAATTTTCTGGAAACAGAATAAACTAGGATTTTTAAAATGCACTATATTATAAGCTATAGCTTCAACCACTAACCAAAGACCTGCTTTCTTTTTATAATTTTTATGGGGAACACCACAGTACAGAATTTCATCAGGATCATTCAATTTTAATTTAAGATTATGCTTGAGAATTTTCTCCACCCATTTCCAAACTACATGTGAATTTACACAACATTTAATTTGTAACCATGTGAAAGTTACTGTTCAAGATTACTAAGATTCGTCGCGGTAACGTTAAATGTCGAGGAAGTGCTAGTGGTTCAGTGGAGAGTGAAACGGACCAACTTTTAGACCTCAAACATCCCGAACGCAGCCTATCAACATAAAAATGACAGGCATGGAGCTAGCAGTCGACAGATGGCAGCAGAGACGTGCCATAAAGGAGCAGGGCTGGTGTTAGGAGATGAATGGTTCGCAGAGCAGGAAGCAGGAGAAAGGGCCTGAGATGCAGGGAGAGGCGGTCACCTGTCACGTATGAGGGGCATTGACCTGTTACAAAATGGTCATTTCACGGTGCGACTCTGAGGAAGTAAGGTTGAGTGCTAATCGCTTTTTGTAAGCCAAAAGAACCATCCCTCAAGCTGTGTAAAGGCAAATTAAACGCGCAGCGAGTGTAATATTAAATCGCATCGTGAACAGAAAAGTTAAATGTGCGTGCAAAACCGACCAGGTAACGTAACAACCCCGCTGAAACTTGTGAACATACCCGACATGACGCCATTTTGTTTCCCTCTATTGTGCGCCAGGACCCCGAAGTTTTGATCTGGATCTCCGTCGCTGAGATCGCCCGTAGTTCCTGCGAAAGCCTACCACCAGTGCCTCCGAGGAACCTCATTACCTCACCGCAATCGTCGGAGTATTCCACACCGCAGTTCCGGAGTCCGGCAACTACGAACCCACCTAAGCCACGAGTGTGTTTTCGCCACAATATCCGGTGAACCACAGGACAACCGGCGCTGCAAGGACGAAGCGGACTAAGGCCAAGGACATCAAAGCCGAAGTGTGAGGTAGGAGTTATTTGTGCTAGTTTCGGGGATATTTTGGAAAATAAGTCGACAAGTAGGTAATAAAGGTTGGCGAGCGAAGCTCGAAATGGAATTTGCTAGCGTTTCCTTGTAGTTTTTGATTGACGAAAAGCCGACCCTGAGGCAACAGAAGGGGAGTCTTAGTAGTGCTGGGCAGTAGCCAACCCTTGGTTACAAATTCTATGAAAGTTAGTATCTGGTTTACCACACAAATCACAAAGCGGACTATCAACCCTGTTAGTATAGTTAAACATCTTAACTTTGTTAGAAATAACGTCATTAAAGACTAGGAAAACGCATGATTTTGCTTCTAATGTCAAATAGTTTTTACTTATATTTTCTCATATGTTTCCCCACCAAATTTCGGGATATTTGTCTTCTATCTGGGGCTTTATTTGTAAATCATTGATAAATTTACTATAAAGATCTCGTGTGCTATAAACTATATCTTGTGGGAGATTTTTCGCTATGTCAATCCATTTTTTGGCATTTATTGTCAAACCTTTAAGATTATTTTTGAGGAAAAAATGTTGGAATCTTGAGTCATCATCTACTATCAATCTTTTAATGAAAAGTGCTTTACACTGATTTTCAGGGTCCATGAGTTTAAGTCCTCCTTTCGCATAATCCAGATACATTTGGTTTCTTGCAACCTTAAAGAAATTCGTGTTCCATAAGAAATATCCGGTTATCTTTTTTATTTCCGCAATGTGACTATTATCTGGAGTGAGGACTTGTGCTACATACCACAACTTCGAAAGTAAATATGTATTGAGAATGAAAACTCTTTCCCATAAATTTAATTTCCTTGAGTTATGAATTCGACTTGTGCTTTTTAGTGAATTTATCAATTTTTCGTAGTTTAAAAGTACCATTTCTTTAAAGTTTTCTTTGATAATGATCCCTAGAATTTTTAAGCTGTCCTTTTCCGAGATTTGTTGCGGGCCCAAAACGCAGTTATTTAATCGCATAAAACCTGATTTTTTCTCATTTAATTTGATACCAGCAGTCAGTTCGTATTCAGATGTTATTTTCAGAACCTGGTCAAATTCAACATCATTTCGGATAATCAAGGTTAGGTCATCCGCATACGCGAAAACGTTGAGAAAATTTCCATCTATAAAAATTCCAGGTAAGTTATCACTCAATCTACGTATCAGCGGTTCTATGTATAACGAGAATAAGATCATTGACAAGGGACAACCTTGTCTTACAGAACGTTGTATGTGAAAAGAATTTGTCAGGGTTCCATTAACGATAACTTGAGAAGAAGCATTTGTGTAAAGATTTTTAATTAATGCAATGAATTGTTGTGAAAATTCAAATTTTCGCAAGACGTTGAAAAGCTCTGTATGATTCACAGAGTCAAAGGCTTTCTGGAGATCCAATGTAAGAATTGCACATTTCACTTTCTTTGATTGTTGTGCTTTTAAAATTATCGTTCTTAGGCGATCCAAATTAGTAATACACGATTTTTTTCCAACACCAGCTGTCTGTCCATCACCAAGGAGACTTGGAGTGTATTTTGATAAACGATTGGCAATTATCTTGGCAAAAATTTTATAGTCGGTATTTAACAGACTAATAGGACGATAGTTACCAAGATCATTGGAATTTCCTGTTTTAAAGATAAGCTTTATCACTCCACTTGCGAAATTCTCTTGCATCATAATTGAACCGTCTAAAAAACCGTTGAAAAGCTTCAGCATATCATCTTTAACTATTTTGAGGTATTGTCCGTAGAACTCATATGTAAGACCATCTGGTCCTGGCGTTTTTTTCTTACTCGCAGCTTTGATTGTACTTCTCAATTCGTTCTCATCAATTGGAGACACCAGGGTATCATTTTGATCACGTGTTAGGAACTTATTAATATTTTCAAATCGATTCGGTGGGTTGGATAAGGTATGTACAATTTCAAAATTTTCCTTGTAATAATCAAAAACAATTTGTTTCGTACTTTTATTTTCGGGGGAGTCTATTTTCATTTTAGTTCTTTTGGTTTCCTGTTTCAATAGTTTCGACATTTGAAAAATACTAATTTTTTCACTTTCCAACATAGTTGATGGCTGGAAATGGCTTGCATGGTGAATAATACGTTTTTGTTCAAGAGCAAGTATATCAGATTTAACCTGTTGCATTTCATTGAAAACATTTTTTCCTCGAGTTTGGCTTTCCATCAGGCTATCCAGAATTCGAAGGTTTTTAGCTTTATCTACTGCATGTTTGCGGTTCATCTCAAAAGATTTTGTTTTGAAAAATTGTCGGGTTTTCGATTTGAAATCGTATGACCACCATTCTGAAAAATTGTTACTGTATTTCACTCTTTTCTTCAAATTTAGATACATATTTCTAAATTCCAAACAAGTATCATCATTTCTAAGTAGTTGATCATTAACTTTCCAGTATCCACGCCCCCACACTGGGGCAACTTCAGAGGGATTGATCCTGAACGTCAAAACTATTCCATGGTGATCAGAAAAAGGTAATGGGAGAGTTTCAAACTTTTTAACATGATTTGCGAAATCAGAGTCAACGTAAAATCTGTCCAATCGCGAAGCTGAATTCAGTCTGTAAAATGTAAATTGATGACTATTTTTTCCTACATCTTTTAATTTCAACAAATCTACAAAAACTTCTAAGCCTTTGCAAAACTGTTTTACGTCACTTTTGCAATCATTAGCATCTAAAATGCAATTAAAATCTCCTCCCACAAGAGTCCACCTGGTATTAGATTTCTTCAAATGTGGAACAATTGTTTCCCTAAATAAAACATCTCTCTCACTTTTTCTCTGAGATCCTGAGTGACCGTATACATTAATTATGTTTATGTTATTGAGCATTATAGAAGAAAGCCTCCCACTAGGATCAAGCAAAGGTTGTGCAAAATCAAGAGTTTTCCTGATGAGTATGGCAGTACCCACATTATCACCACTCCTATTCACATAAGCATGGAAGCTTGGAAGAAAACTAAAATCATTAAACGACACCTCCTGTAACAGAACCACATCCAAATCGTTGTTGATTATAAAATCCTTCAGTAGTAGTTTTTTGACGTTTACTGTAATGGAATTTATGTTGATTGAAGCAACTTTTCTAGTAAAATTCATAGTGCATTGAGTTTTAAACAACACATATACATATACACAGACATGAAGTAAGGCAGAAAACCCACCACCCAACACCCAAACATGTACACTCCTCACTTGACAGATTTATTACCATCATCTACCCGACTGCGCGATATATTAAATCTTTAAAAAAAAATTCTAGACACCCCAATGGAATATCCCCAATGGTTTCGGGGAAATGCTATACTTTTGAATACTGCAAAAATAAACGATGCTTATTTTGTTTAAATAAAGTTATTCCACCAGAGACACCGTGGTGTATGAAAACCTGTTTGAACACTTTTTGGTTTTCATTGAAATTTTATGCTCTTTGTTATCCAGCTCTAATGAATCATCTCAAAGAAAAGCATTACTGATAGAGACAAATCCCCCGGGAGCTTAAAATCGGCATTGTTCACATACGACCGATTGATCGCATGCCGGAAGCCAACAACGGCTTCCAGGGAAAAGGCGATGGTGACGGAACAATATCAGCCTGGCATATTAGCGGGATAGTTCCGCCCAACGATGCTGGCTGCTCGGCTCGGCTAGCTAACTGAATGGACTCCGGCTGACCGGGCTCGCTGCCCGGCTAATTATTTAGAATTAATGTGTATGCTAATCTGTATCGGAGGAGCGAAACATCCCGGACACGAGCGCTTTCCAAAAACGAAAATGGCCGTCGTCAGAGATCAGATCGCGAGTCCGCCCGTATCGTCATCTGGCGGTGGCCACGTGGCAGCAACATGAGAGTTTTCCCACAAAAACCGATCCACCATCAGCCATCCTTCTTCCGGTGACCTTTTCTCGGGGTCCAATTTGTTCGTTTCGGGTAAGCAAACATGTAAAATGTACCTTGGACCACCAACAGCTGATCCTTTACCCATGAGCACCCAATTCTGTGCATCAAATTTGGGGCTGGTTAGCTGCTAAAATGAATTGAATTCTATCTAGAGCTGGAAATCGGGTGTTTGTTTGACCAAATGCCAGTTCATCCGGCTCCAGGGGGTTTTCCTGGACAGGAACCGGAAACAGGGGGAAAATTCTAAAAGTGCATCTGAACTTCAACCATTTGACTGCAAATTTTGCAGCATTATCACGGTGAAGGCCAAGTGAGGTGGTCGGTCAAATTAGGAAGGTGCCCTGTGCTAAGTATACATGTAGATATGCCTTTTGCTGCAACCTGTCGGGTTCAAACAATCTGTTCCGAACAGATAATCGATAATTGGACGATAAATGGCCTTTCGGAGAGCAGAGAAACGTTAGGAAAAGTGAGGTGCAAGAGTGCATTTACGCTGTCTATGCAAATGAAGCGGGGCTTAAATATAGCAGCAAAGGTTCGATGTTCGGCTGCTCCTTTTATCAGGACCCGAAAACAATGAACAAATACCAGCGCAGGTGCCTGCATTGAAGGATTTAAGTTATGAATTGGGCAATAATTGTAATACTCAGAAATCAAACAAATACTTACAAGTTGAGGATTATGAATTCCATAAAAACAAGCTTTTACCTCAATTGTTGTATGCTGAACTCAAATTTCATTTACATCATATAAAATGCCTATGCCGATGCAGTTGGCGGACAGTCATTGAAAAACTTATCCGGTACAACTGTGATTGATGTTTACTCTTGCTCAGAAAGCAACTGACTTGTCAACTGAGCTATATCACAAGCCTCAAATGTGTAGTATAAATTCAGAAATTATCATATGAACATTTAGCAATGCATATAATATAGCAAATGATGTACATTACATCGTTTCCCAAAGTGAAGATAAGGATTTATTTAAGACTACAAAAATGACTCAATTTTTGACGGTTGCCATGAAAGAAAAAACACAACTGTAGGCCATGTAGGCTTTCTGCCACTCAAAGATAGTTTCGCACATTTTTGGTCTACAGAGTGAGTACCACAATACAAAGCGATATTCTCCACTGATTTATTTGGATTGGGATATCACATTTTTTATACTATCCTGATTTTATATTTTCTGAAAATTGGAAACTGTCTGGAAATGCTCAATAATTTTCTTGGAATGCCTTCGAGAGCATTTTCTACTCTGTACTATTGTGTACTGACATCTCTTTTAACAATTCTTCTGGGCAAAATTCTATTTATATGACCCAAACCTGTACCATTTTGAGAATTGATGAAGTTAATGAAGCAAAAAAACATCGAGTCATCTCTGTAGACAAAAAGTGCAATTACCCGACTATGGGCTAGACCCGGATTACCAGGTTGGTGATAAAATCAAAACCTACTGAACAGATATTCTAAATTTAAAATATTTGGAGATTTTCTGCTTGAAAACTGCTTCCAAGTCAAAGTGGCCCTAAGAAACGGGTGTGTTTTTTTTTTTCAACAAAAATTGCTAATTTGGCTGAAAAAACATTAGATTTATTTTATTTCTAATATTTAAATAAATCATGATAAGTGAAAAAAGCTTGGTTGATTAGACCACATAAGTAAAATTATGAATAACCTAAGATTTAAAAACGATAACTTCGTTCCAAATCATTATCACTAAAACTAATAATTAAAACAGAATGGATGGTATTTTGACGAAAAATTGTTTTCTGTATAATAGCTCCAATTTGAATTGAATACGATTGATACAAACACAGGGCAGTAGGAAAGGCCGCTTCATGGGGGGGAGGGGGGTTTGGTGACTTATTTTCTCTATAAAATTATTGCTTATACAGAGTTTGAATAAAGAAAATCAATAGTATTTGATCATTAGATTCTTGTGCATAGTGTAGTTTTCAAAACAAGATTTCTCAAAATTCAAATATCTCAGAAATGCAAAAATATTTTTACCTTAAGTCTGCATTCACAGAAATAATATGGAATTCAAAGAAAGTATTAAATTAATGAATGGTCTGGTTCTAACCTCCTACCCATAAACCCATCTAAAACATAGGCTCTGTTCTTTGGAAGACAGTTACCCTTCTCAAATTTACCACAATTAGTTCTCAACAATACGGTAATTCAGTTCGTCGACTATGCTTAAAACCTCGGTATAATTTTTGATCGGGATCTCTCCTGGAACCGACAAATAAATGCTCAATGCAGCAAAATTTATGGTTCGATAAAGAGGCTAAATTTAACAACAAATCATCTGGACGTTAATACTAAACTTAAACTGTTCAAGACTTACGTTTTTCCTTTATTTATTTATGGTGATTTTCTGTATTCTAATGCTTCTGAACGATCTGTAAACAGATTACGCATAGCCCTCAATTCCTGTGTACGATATGTTTTCAAATTATCGCGATTCTCTCGAGTGTCACATCTACAAAAACTTCTCATCGGTAGTTCATTTGAAAATTTTTATAAGTATCGCTCTTGTGTAGTAATGCATAGAATCTTAAAAACTGGTACACCAAATTATTTAAAAACATTGCTCACGCCACTAAGAAACTCGCGAACTAGCAATATCTTGATCCCTTCACATAGTTCGTCTTATTATGGTCGAACATTCTTTGTCAGAGGCACTGTCAATTGGAATAATCTTCCCATCGATATAAAAATCATAAATAATAAATCGGAGTTTAAGAAGAGGTTGCTTGAAGAATTCATGGAGTAAAACGACATAGTTAGATAAATGATACTGGAACAAACAGACGGAACGATTAATCATTAGTTATTAAAAGAAGAAATTGAAATGAAATATTTATGCCAGATTGTAACAAATTAAAAGATTGTCATCTTACGTTGCAAGAATAAACATTATAAATAATAATAATAAAAAAAGTATGGTATTATAGAAACAATATTTCTTTTTATATGTAAAATATCGAAGAAAACATGTTGAAAAGTTGTTAAAATTAAATTCTATATTTTTTTGGAAATTTAAATAAATTTTCTGATAAGTTCAACATCTGATTTACCCTAAAAATCAATGTTTGGTAAAAATTTGTATAGTCATTAAGGGAAATATCCACAATTAAAAAAATTAACTTTGATGAACAATGAATTTAATAAGGCTTCACAACGGCTTTAAACCTGTTCATTTGTGGTATTCGCCAATCGGTATTATTTTATAAAAATATGATCTAAAATCTTTAATATTGTAACCTAAATTTTTATAATGAAGCCTTTAGATACAAAACAGGAAACTTATTTTCATCGATTGTTTAATATTTCATCTTAATCAAGAGTCTGGCAGATTTAGTTTATTTGGTTTGAGCATAGAATATTTAAAAAAAGCTTTCAATTTCATTGAATAAATATAATTCGAATCATTCGAAATCAAACATTCAAACAAATCTAACAAAGTTATAGACAAATTCAAAGACTATAACCATCGGTGGACATAAATGAAATTTTCAAAAGTAAAAGCAAAGGAGATGCAGGCTGTTTGCATCTTTTAAGCAGAATACTGATTTTTTCTAATATGACATCGAATATGTGTATAAAAACTAAACATGCATTAGCAGGCATTTTTTTTACATTGAAATAATTTTCATATTGAAATCTCTTTCAGATTTCGAGAAAACGATTTTAATATACATAACTGTTGTCTAAAATGCTGAACCTCAAACAGAGCGGGCGAAATGCACCTTTTAATGTTTTGGGCAAAGTTTTTGTTTTCTGGTCATATTTCCGTATAATTTCATTGGAAATTCTAGAAACTGATAACTTTTATATGACAAAGGTGAAGTTTTATAAAAATCTATTTCTCTCATAATATTATAGAATAAAACAAAAGTTCGGGTTACCATGTTATAGAGGCAGTTCATCGATAAGAAAAAAAAATCAAATCTGTTTTGAGATCTTCAATTCTCTTGAAAAGTGTAAATTAGAGCTTAGATTTGAAGTTTTAATTAGCAAAATCAACACTCTCTTATTTAATTTTCTAATCATTATGAAACCTTCATAGAAGCTTCAATTTGTTTAACTTTTTGAGCTCATTTGAATAAGAATTGAAAACCACTCATGTTTTCGATTTGAGCTTCTTAACGTATAATTTTCATAAGTCATAGTATTATAAATCAAAAGGTATCAAAACCTTGCATGAGTTTTTAAATATTTTTTTAATCGGTGAATTCATTAAATTCTTTCTTGCCTTATGTTCAAAGCATATCACTCTCAAAACGCATTGATAAGATATGTTGCCTTCCTTGTAAGCAATTTTTTCAAACGGGGTGCATTTAACCTGCAAGGCGCATTTAGGAACACTTTCCCCTAAAATAATAAATTTTTGTGGCTTAAATCTGATTCTTACAAAATACAAATCCATATTCATGACTTTTAATTGAAATTTTGCTCTTGAAAAAACTTATATTAATAATGATTTACAATACACCAAGAAAATTAGAAAGATTTTTTACGTGCAGATAGCATTTTTTTTTTAAAGCAAATGTTTTTTTTTTATTAAAAAATAATTTCGCATTTTAAATCCTTTGGATTGTTTTTTTTTTAAACAAAAATCCAGTTTTTCTCATTCAACTAAACTTACAAAATAAACTTGGATTGAACTTTATAGTTCTGATTAGTTTAAATTGGTTAAATTGAACTGATTTTGAGGAAAAATTTTAAATTTTAAAATTGGATTTACATTCGAAACTATATGCACCGTCAAACGGGGCATCATGCAAAAGCAGGGTTTAATCAAACATATTATGGTCTCAGTGGAGGAATGTGCACTAGATTTAGGGGAAAGGTGTATAACTTTATCATTTTTTCCGTTTTCTATCACTTCTTTTCGCAACATTAACAGAAGAAATAAAATACAATATGCAGGGTGGTAACTCAATTTCAATTTATCATTTCCCGCATTTTTCCTGATTATCTCCCGCGTGGTCACAGGAAATTTCCGATTAAAAAAAACGAAATAAATCATTCTTAAAAACTCTATTTAACTATATTTTTAATAGTACCGATTTGAGTAGTTTATGAAATTTTATGAAGGCAGTGATTGTATTTTACTCCTTCTGTGAGTTTTGCGAAAAGGAATGCTCGAAGAGGGAAAAAAATACCCAAAATAAAGCTATTTATGTAAACGGCGCTAAACAATACAAAACTATTTAAACATCCTTTAATCAGTTTTTTGCTTTAAGATGGTTGGGACATTTATTTTTTACATGAAGGATTTTAAATAAAATAAAAAATATTGCAAAAAATAATGAATTGGAATAAATCGCAGAAAAAATTTCATTCAAAAATTGCTTACTATCAACTCGGCACAAAACCGTTAAATCAAGTAAATTTTTAACGAAAATTAAAAAAAAAAAGATAAAAGAAATATAATTCCAATATTCCACATTTTGTATTACGCTCTTTTGATTGTTCGAAAAATCGATCATTTTTTTTTAATTCCTAGAACACGTACAGGTGATTTAATTCCCATCATCGATAGATTGTGTTTTGCTTATCAAATTCGATCAATTTATCTCACTTCCAATTATTCTCATATATATTTATTATTTACTTTACTAAATTTCATAATTGAGGGTAAGAATAACTTAATATTTGGGTAAAAAAAACTTGATATTTGATACGGCCTAATTGTTGGTCAACAGTTAGCGATTAGCGATTCGCGCTTCAAGCTTAAAGCGATAACTTTTTCGGCACATTTAGCGTTTTTAATTAGCGATCACTATCTCTTAATGAAAAAGTGATTTAATAAGTGGCGTTAATTTTTCGGTTAGCGATGCCGAAAACTGCTAAAATGCTCGATTTTAGCCTTTTCATAATCAGCGTTGGAAGTATATATAAACTCCCAGTTGTTTTCCCCATTTAAATATTTCCTCCGAGTCGAAAAAAGCTTTATATTTGCTGTTTTTTAATGCCAGCATCTCCCGCCATTCTTTTTATGTTACTTATAGCATCACAAGAACCTTTTTCGCGTGCAGTTGAAAAAAAACGACGATCGAATGAACATTGGCGATGCGACCATTGATAAAATCGAGGTACCCAGAGTAGGGGCAGAATTGTAAACAAAGCACGTAGATACTATTTTATTGGCAAGTTATTTATCTTCTCTTTTTTTAAAAAATAGGTCAGAGGACAATCAATGAAAAAAATCGTTTCTAGGGTATGCTTAACAATGAACGTTTGTGTAAATAGTGTTCTGTATATAAGCAAGTGACTGTGCGAGAATCGTTATACCCTGACGCAGGCGCAAGAATACATGATGGTCGTTATTTCTTTCATAACTCTTGAAGGAGTGATTGGCTCATTTTGGTGTCTTCAGGTGAAAGTTGTAAAACTAATTCGACTATGAAATGGTATTTTTGGCAGATTTTTAACTTCCGGTGCACATGCGCACGATAAAAGAAAAAGTTCCTATATCAGAGTGCAGTTGATCGAAAATTGTTAGTTTTTGACGTTAAAAAAAAGATTTATTTTTATGAAGAGATTAACCACCGTAATTTTTGTTTGTTACTTTGATTTATCGGCCTAGCGGTGAAAAGTGATGTCCTTTTTAGTAGGGACATCTAAAGATTATGAAATTTTTATATAGATGGATAGAAGGTTAGAGGAGTTATCTGAGCGATCACATACCATCTTTTTGTTCGTCCGCACTACAAGTTCTCGCTTGTGGGGCGGACCACGCTAAGCCTACTAATGTGTGGTGGTAGATGCAACTCTATCTGTATCTACCACTTCATAGTAGTAGGCTCGTGAGGAACAAAAATTTGGTATGTGATGGTAATGCTTCTAGACAAATTCTACCCGCTCATTTTCACCATCTTTCATTTTCCTCTAACCTTCTATCCATCTATATAAAAATTTCATAATCTTTAGATGTCCCTACTAAAAAGGACATCACTTTTCACCGCTAGGCCGATAAATCAAAGTAACAAAAAGATTTATTGTCACTGTTTCTTTCATAACACTTGAAGGAGTTTTTGGCCCACTTTGGTGTCTTCAGATGAAATTTGTGAAATTAATAGGACTATTAAATGAAATATGTTTAAAAAAATTTTGGTGGTGCAGACGGTACTTTTGGACGTTGTTTTAAACATATTTGCGATATTTAATACCGAGAATCTATATATAATTTTTTGTTGATATTTTATTTGGATAGTTGGTAAAATTTTAATGCGTTTTGATGTGCTATTTTATATTCTTCGTTGAAAATTGACAAAGTTATGGACATTTGAAAAAATGGTAATTTTTTTTCAAAATAATTTAAACGTTATCTAACTCGAAAAATAAAAGTCTTAGAAATCTGCAAAAAACATGTTTTTTATGGTGCTGAAACGAACAAAATTTTGAAATTTTGGAGAAAATCCGAAGACCTCCGGCGCAAACCCGTCAGATAATAAAAAATCCTCTAAGCACTATCCTCTTATTCTGAACCATTTTTTTAGCAAGGTTGACCCGAGCAGACTTTCATGGCAAAATTATAGCAAATTTTGCTATCACGCCCCGAGAGCCCAACTTGCTCTCATTTTGCTTGACATAAGGTGGTACACAGCAAAAATGAGAGCACAGATTCCATATATGGTTAGCAAAGTGATGCCTCTTTTTGCTAAAACTGAGACCTTAACTACACCTCGTTTTTTGAGAGCATGGAGAGCAAAATCATGCCAATGCAAGGCATCAAATACATTTCAACGACAGCAAAATTTGGCATAAATGTGCTCTCAAAACTTTTGTAAAACGAGGCATCGTTAGGCTTCAGAACAAGCAAAACTTGACATGAATACGTTGCTATTCATGTACGAAAATTTTGTGCTCCTTTTTGCATTGGACCACCCTATATATATATAAAACAAAATTAGAGCAAATTTGAAACTCGAGGTGTGATAGCAAAATTTGCTTTAAATTTGCCGTAAAAGGTCTTGGTTTATGAATATCGTCTTCTTTTAAGTAACTACGGAAGTAAAAATGTCAATGTATAAGACATGTTCATTATACATCAGCGTTTGGCGCACATTTTAAAAGCCTCATTGTATGCAATGAACGATTAACAAAACAAAAAAAAACTTTTATGTTCATCATTCATTGTATACATTCAGGCGTTTATAATATGAAGATTTGGAAAAACTATACCAATCAGACATTCGAGCCAAATAAACAGGTTAAAGTTAATGAAACCTACTTTCGAGAAAACAAAGTTTAATTTTAAGATGAAAATTTAAAAAAAATCTTGATATGAAAATAAGAATAAATTACTCAAATAAACTTATTTTGCACCGTTACCTGAATACCTGAATTTCATACTGTAAACATTTGTTAAAAAACGAATACTTTATAATTCACATATTATCATTTCGTTTCGTCCTCAGAACAAAATTTGTTCAATTTCTGTAAAAGAAAATTTTAATCGCCTTTGTGTAGGCAATTTCCGGGTATAACAAGCTTTGTGTACCTACTTTATGTATTATTAAAATAATGCCCTCCTTGAGTGTTTAAACTAATGGGATTGCGAACATCAATACGAAATTGTTGAATATTATAACATGGAATCAGTGTTGAATTCTAATTAAAAAAAAACATGAAACAGCTAGTACTTATTGAAATCTATGGAATATTATATTTTATCTGATTAATTTATGCAATAAATGGCTTTTTGGTTGATTAGAATCGTTCAGTTTAAAAAGCCGAACAAACACATATCCTCAATTAATTTGAACGTTATCTATATTCAGGTACATACAGTGAGCGAAATAAGAATAGCACCACTATGTGTTTTGCTTGTTAAAATATGAATGTTTGAAAATCACCAAAACTTTCTTCTATAAATTGTTTTGAATTATTTAACGGATAAATCAAGCATAAATTTACTTTTTTTGGACGTTGCAATTGGCGTTGAGGACCAAAACTATGGAAAAAGGGTGCGAAATAAGAATAGAACCACTTGTGATTTTTCAACAAAAACAAGATTATTTCTAAAAATTGACTGTATAAAAGTGAATAATAATGCTTCTACGAATTATCTGAATAGATAACTGTGTTTTAAGGAGTTTTCTAGAATTTCGAAGATTTTCAAAGGTTTTAAAAGGGGGTTTCAAGAGATGCTCCTCTAGCGTTTAGGAATTTGATACTTGAGCTATAATATTTTATCAAACTACTTTATTTCTTCATTATCATTCATAAGTATGATGCAAATTGACGAAACATAGATTTGATGCTGAATTTGAATAAAAAAAACAGGCTTCAAATTCAAAAATACTAATGTTTTTAAATAGTCGAACGCTATTTCTCTAGTTTCAAGTCGTAGATGGCAGCACTATCTTGCAATTGAACCGAATTGATGCCCTTTTTCGAATATCTGGGATTAATTTAGATGATTTTGGTCAAGAAATAAGTACTTGGTATCGTGTGACCGCCTTGGAAATTCTAAGATCACAATATCAAAAAATAAGAATTTCATCATGAACCCATAAAAGTGAATTTCTTGGACCGATAATCAGAATAATTTTGTACTTTCCGATGGAGCTTGATGAACCAGATAACTAGCAGTGTTATTGGTATGATTTGAAATTGAATCGGAAGTTGAGATGTGCAGGAATTTTGACGGTGTTATATTCTTGTGCTGGTGTTTGTTTTTGCAAATCCGGAAAAGATTTCTGCAGCGTGAACTCAAACAAAACTGTTTTGGAAAACTACATCGAAATGATGAATTTGGGCCTAAATAAACCTGAAAAATCAATATTGAGACTTAATTTGGTATTAACGGCAAGATAGTGCTGCCATCTATGACTTGAAACTGGAAAAAGAGATGTTTATTGAAAAAAAGCTAAGTTTATGGATACCAACCTGTTTTTTTCTGATTTAAAATAAACCAAAAATGTTTGATTCATCATTTCACGTCATTTTAATGAAGAAAGTAAGTAGTTTGGTAAAGAATTACAGATCAAATATCAAATTCCTTAGTTCTAGAAGAGCGTCTCTTAAAACACTATTTTAAAACCTTCGAAAATCTTTGTAATTCTAGAAAACTCCTTAAAATGCAGTAAACTATTCGAATAATTCGTAGAAGCATTATTATTCACTTTTACACAGTCAATTTTTAGAAATAATCTTGTTTTTGTTGAAAAAACACAAGTGGTTCTATTCTTATTTCGCACCCTTTTTCCATAGTTTTGGTCCTCAACGCCAATTGCAACGTCCAAAAAAAGTAAACTTATGCTTGATTTATCCGTTAAACAATTCAAAACAATTTATAGAAGAAAATTTTGGTGATTTTTAAACATTCATATTTTAACAAGCAAAACACATAGTGGTGCTATTCTTATTTCGCTCACTGTATAAATTTCAGATAGAATACTTATTGTCATACCTCATATTTGAAGTACGACTAGGGGCGTTCATTTCTCAGACGCATCTGTTGAAGAAAAACTAATTTCCAGAAGCTTGTCAATAGAAGATTTGATTATAAACGACAATTATTGCATCAAGGAATCAGATAAAATAAAGTCTTTCAAAGATTCTAAGAAATTATATTCGAGAAAAAAACATAACATTTTGAATTCCCAAAAAATTAGAACTAAAAGTTCCATGTTTTTATGGAGAATTTAACATTGAATTTAATTTTTCCCAAAAACAAAGGTTTTTGGCCATTTAGATTCTTATTTTGATATTTTGCAATTAGATTTGGTTACACTAGCGGTCGGAATTCAAATTTTAATAAGAAGGCAGAAATTTAGATTTAGATTCAAAAACTTAACCAATTTTATTTAAATAACTATGGCTTTAGTAAGCAATTCAAATCATAAGACAAGTTTTTTCTCCATTTAGTACACAATTCTATTCAGCTAAATTCCTTAATGAATGTAATAATATTCAATAATTCGTATTGGGGATCACAATCCCATTAGTTCAAACGCCATTGGACAGGCATTGTTTTGCTGATTCATGAAGTATTCAATATTTGTTATGCCCGAAGATTGTTTACAGGCGATTAAAATTTGCTTTCATAGAAATTGAACATATTTTGTTCTGAAAATAGCTCTCTATCCAACCGCAACAATAATTTAATTTCAATAAAGTATGGATTTGGTAAATGCCAATCTACTACCCATTTGGCAAACCGATTATTTACTACGCAAAAAAATAGTGATAGTAAAAATTATAAAAGAACATACCTTAGGAACACAGGACGATTTTAAAAGCTTATAAAATAAATAAACAGACAGCGCCATAGGTTTTCAGAGCTTTGTTTCCTTAGCCGACCTTATTCCACTTGCTTCTTGCTGGACGCGGACCCGGATCAGCTAAATCTGAAGTATGTTTATAATGGCTTAATATTTGTCCAATGCTTAAAAGGATTCGTTGATACCACACACCAGTACATTGACGATCAGAAACCCCACTTCCTGCACAATTATGTTGACTGCTGACGCCCATGGTGTGTCTGGCCTAGCTGTGGTTTCAAAATTCAACATCCGGCATTTTAGAAGAAACTCTTTAAATCCGTTCAACCGCCGGGAAAGAGGTTCCAAAGTAAAAAAGCTTGGAATCGCTGGCCTGAGGAAATAGCAGCTGCAATGAAAATTAATCAAAACTAACAATTGGTTCTGAAAACAATTCAATTCAAACTTACTTGCAATTTTTCCTATCTTTTTTTCCTCTTTTCGAACGGAGACTGGCTGATTCCAAATTCTTCGAGAAGACCTCCGTCTTCCATCGCTCATAAATTCGGAGAAACTGAAGAGGCACCTTGAACTACCGCGAAACCGAAGAACTAACGGAATCTAAAAGCTGAATTCTAGAAATCACGTAAAAGTTGTTTACATTTGTTTTGTGTTTTGTTTGTTGCCAGAGTGCCTACAGCTACGGGTGGATGCATATTGAGGAAAAGTAGAAAACGGGTACCAAAAGTTTCTCAGTGGTGTGGGTTGGAGACGGAACGCTTTTTGACAGCCAATTGCTCGCCTACCATACCTACGATTACGGTTGCCTGTCACAAGATGAACGATTCCGTGTATTGGTATAAGAACACACCCGAAGCTGTACTCGCCCTGGTTTGTTGCATGAATGCTTGGATCAGTAACATCAAATATATGCCTTTACTTTTCTAGGCATAGTGCAGTATAACTTAAAATGTCCAAACGATAATCACATCATTTTGTTAAAGATGAATAGATATTGTAAAAAAATATGTATAAAAAGATGCTCAACTTAATAATTTTAGAATCCAAATTTAAATGATAAAATTTTCAATGAAAGCAATGGAAAATAATGTATCTTATTTTTAACTACTATTCGAAAGTTCGATTATCAGCTTCGGGGCGCAAATTTCAGTTTTTGTGTTACGTTATTAACATTCTTTTTTTTTATTATTAATTCTACAATTGGCATAACCTGTAATACATAGCCAGCCAAGTGCTGACTATTTAAAAATGAATCGTTTTCACATATCAATGTTACATTCGATAATGAAATCAGCGATACTTTTATACACATTCATTTTTTTAATGTTATTTGAAAAGCAGATTAAATTCGTTTTTCTTTTTTGAATAGTTACAAATTCAACTTATTTTAAAGTCATTACTCCAGCTTATAAAACGTTCTTTCCTCAATTTCACTGTATAAACATAAATTTTAAATTAATTTCAACTCATTTACATTGACAATAACCGTTATCCAAAAACAAATTTTGAATTCTTTATGAAACACTAATTAAAAACAATACCTTGAAATATTTTTATAAAATAATATGTACCTAGAATGAATTTTAATTATCACTAGCTAAGCCTTTTGGGAAACTGTAATAGAAAGTGACTCATTTTCAAACCATCCCTTTCCTTAGTAAATTTTCTAACTGTTTAGCCCCGTGCAAGAAGAGTCCCCCTTCTTTTAATATAGATTATTAAAAAAAAATTCCGCATCGCATAGTCAATTTCATGGTTTGCAATTTTACAAACCACGTTGTGTATTCCAAACACAACATAAATTTGTGTGTTGGGCGATGGTCGAAATTGAATGATTTAGTTGTTGCTGTGAAAAATACATAAATTATGGATAGCTTATCATTGCCTATTTTTGCTATTAATGTTTTCTTTCTATGAAGAAAATTATTAATAATTTATTTGCCAGATGAGGCTACAACTTTGATTTTTTTTCCAAAATTAAGTGTTCCTCAAATATGCTGAATTTTGCTGTTGGCTTAGTTGTACAGCAAATTATGCTTTAATTTTGGTCTCAGGTTTTTATTCATGAAAATATATGAACACCTTAATTATGCCTAGTTTTGCTATCATATAAAATTCTACACCAAATTGTGCTCATTGTTTGCTGTTGATACCTCAATGTGGTCTTGATTTGCTGTCAAATAAAATTATTTGAAACCTTAATTATGCCTAATTTTGCTCTCGCACAAAATTCTACAGCAAAAAATGCTATCAGTTTGCCCTCGACACCTTATTATGATCTCAGTTTGCTATCAATTCGGGCATCAAAGTCTGCTCGGGGAGCTCTTAAGCGAGCCACAGACTACACAACATTTTTACAAATGCGATGAAATTCGATGAAATTTTGTCGCTCTAAACACGATTTGCATAGTGTATGGCACTGCTTGAATGAGCGCCCAAACGGTTCGAGTAAAATCGGTCGGGATCGAAATATTTTGCATAAACCATAACCAGCCGGTTTGGAGATGGTTTTTTTTTGCTGTTGCTGTTTTCGCCAGCAATCGTTTGTGTTCGCGTGAAATATGTTTGTATCGTGTGTGGGCGAGCATAGATCAAACAATCGTCGTGTAATCATCGAATTTGTACAGGTCATTTGTGTAGTCTATGGCCCGCTTTAGAAGGTGTCGTCCTTGGCCATGCGCCACGTCCAGCCATCAATATTGTAGTTGGTTTATTTTTTTCAGCTGTAAAAAACACAAAAACATTTAGCAAAACTCGAACCTGCGAGCGGATGCGCGAGAGTATCAAACGTTACCACGACACCATTTCAATATGTACATCAATGACAATATTTATCTGTTAAAATTGATTCTTTAAATCTGTCAGTTCTCTTTCCTTAAAAAACCCGATTTAATACACTTGACAGTGGATTGTAGCCTTTCTTTCAGCCTGTAAATGATATTTGGGTACATATAAAACAAAATGAATTATGAATTATGATTAATGAATTTCATACGCAATAAATCCAAAATGAATTTAGGAATTAAAGATTCAAAGTTTTTATTAGGATAAAAGTATTTTTATATGATCATAATTTTCATATAAATAACCTTATTTGCAACTAGTTGGAGATTTTTGAATGACTAGATTCTGGAATATCATGTATGATTCCGTTTCTATGACATTATAATCTAACTCAATTTACTCCTTTTGGAGTTACAGCATATGATATCTTCAAAATGGAAGGGGTATAAAAATTAAGAATACAATTTGAAAAAAGGTGCCTGACCATGTATTTCAAATAATTCAACCTCTCAAGTAGAGGAATCAAATACATAGATAAAATTATTGGAACAAAATTTCAATTGCTAGAGTAAAATACGATACCAAAATGCAGAAAATCGGTAGAATAAATTTTGAAAATTAAAAGTATTGAAAATTTTGAAAGCGTAGTATTTTTAATTTTGTTATTTTGAGATTTTTATTCTGTTTTGTTGATTTTGTCTATTTTGTTAATTTGGTCATTTTTTCAATTTTCATAATTTTGTCAGCATTCTTAGTTGATAAATTTTGTCAATTTAACCAATTTTCTAGATTTTGTCAATTTTGTCGATTTTAACAATTTTCATGATTTTGTCAACTTTTTCAAATTTGAAAATTTTGTCAATTTTGTCAAATTTGTCAATTTGGTCAGTTTTGTTAATTTTGTCAATTTTGTCAGTTTTATCAAATTAGTCAATTTTATCAAATTAGTCAATTTTGTCAATCTTGTCAATTTTGTCAATTTTGTCAATTTTGTCAATTTTGTCAATTTTGTCAGCTTTGTCAATTAAGTGTATTTTGTCGATTTTGCCATTGTCAATTCGGCCAATTTTCTCAATTTTGTCAATTTTCTTCGATTTTGTAAATTTTTTCAATTTGTCAATCTTGTCAATTTTGTCAATTTGGTCAATTGGGTCAATTTTATAAATTTCACCAGTCAATTTTGTCAATCT
Organism: Uranotaenia lowii; assembly: GCF_029784155.1. Lineage (NCBI taxonomy): Eukaryota > Metazoa > Arthropoda > Insecta > Diptera > Culicidae > Uranotaenia > Uranotaenia lowii. The sequence goes on from NC_073693.1 coordinate 38,402,663, forward strand.
TTTCAATTTTGTCAATTTTGTAAATATAGTGAATTTTGTCAATTTTGTCTTTGTCAATTTTGTGAATTTTGACAATTTGGTCATTTTGGTCAATTTGGTCAATTTTGTCAATTTTGTAGATTTTTGTCAGTTTTATCAATCTTGTCAATTTTGTCAATTGAGTGAATTTTGTCGATTTTGTCATCGTTAATTTAGTAATTTTTTTTTCAATTTTGTCAGTTTTATCAATTTTGTCAATTTTGTCAATTCAGTGAATTTTGTCGATTTTGTCATCGTCAATTTTGTCAATTCTGCCAATTTTCTCGATTTTGTCAAATTTATAAATATTATCAATTTTTATGATTTTTTCAGCCAAGTTAATTTTGTCAAATCAATGAATTAAGCAAAGTTTGTCAATTTCGTCAATTTGGTCAATTTGGTCAATTTAATCAATTTTGTCAATTTTGTCGATTTTTGTCAGTTTTATCAATCTTGTCAATTTTGTCAGTTTAGTGAATTTTTTCGATTTTGTCATCGTTAATTTAATCATTTTTTTCAATTTTCTCAATTTTGTCAGTTTTATCAATCTTGTCAATTTTGTCAATTTAGTGAATTTTGTCATCTCTTTTGTCAATTTTGTTAATTTTGTCAATTTTGTCAATTTTGTCAATTTTGTCGATTTTGTCAATTTTGTCAATTTTTTCAAGTTTGTTAATTTTGTCAGTTTTATCAATATTGTCAATTCAGTGAATTTTAATCCAGTTTTTCATCGTCAATTTGGTCAATTCTGCCAATTTTCTCGATTTTGTCAATTTTATAAATTTTGTCAATTTTATGATTTTTTCAATCAAGTGAATTTTGTCAAATCAATGAATTATGTCAAATTTGTCAATTTCGTCAAATTGGTCTATTTAGTCAATTTTTTTTCTGTTTCTTCAACTTTGTCAATAATGATTATTAGCTTTTTAGCTTTATATGCATGTTCCAAAAAAAATCCCAAATGCTTCAAACTCTACTATGGAGGGCTTGGTGGCGCTACTGTTTGGTTGTCATCTCCCATTGGCTTCAGCAAGTGAAAGTTCAGATTGACCTCCAAGCCGTCATCGTTTTTCTCTAGACACCAACCCCTACAACAACAACGCAACGTTAGATCTGAAGAGAGGAAGAGAAAAGGGAACAAAAAAACAAGCTCGAGAGCTTAAAGCTCGAGAGGATTCAGTAGCATTTGTCTTATTAGATTTAATTTGCTTTCACGGGCGAAATACTCTCCTGTCGTTGCTGCTTAAGAAAAAGCTTCGTAAGCACGAACGGCACGTGAGAAGATGAGAGGATGTGCATACATCGTCCGCGTACCCGTGTTGTTTTCCCCTTCTCAGAGCAATCTGTTCCTGAATATAATGTTGGGCGAAGTTACTATCGCTTTCGTACCATGCAGTGTGGGCATGACGTACTCACCAACGACTTCACAAATTTCGGGGTCGTACCCCTTGGTGAAAACCATTTTTATGTTCAATAATTTGGAGCTTCGGTTCCGAAATTTTTGAAATGGTTCGGTTTCAAACTGAACCATTGAAATGAAAAAATACAATTATTAGCTGGGTAAATTAGAACTGTCGTCTTCCTCCTACACGGTTTCTGTCACGATGACATCAAACCTGAGTGGGAGTGAAGCCTGTCTGTTCTCCCTTCCACACATCGACAGGTCCATACTTTTAGATAGCAAGCGCGTATCTATGACGTCACGTATAATTTGACGTCATATATACGATAATCTTGATTTTAGTGATTGCTGGTTGTGGCTAGCAAGGCCAATTGACACGTTTTTTGGAGTGATGATTTGATGATAATTACTATGAAAATTTATTTTTCAAACTATTTTGTTTTTTTTTCTTTCTTTTATACATTGAAGAGGGAAAAAAATCAAATTTTTTAAGACAAAAATCATTTTTATTGTACTTCCCAGTTTCGCAAAAACGTAGTGACAAAGTTTATAAAAAATCACACCAATACATACAAATACACTGACATCGTCTAAACTCGTCGAGCTGATTCGATAGGTACCTATAAAGGTATATCTAAGACCCATAATTAATGATCTCCCAAATCGACCGATAACTATACCTTTCTGAAAGAAAGGCAAAAAACGTACTGGGTATCAATTTTTTCTGTAGTTTTGATTTTGATTTTTTTTTATCATAATTATCCCTTTTTTTAAATGGAAATATCAGTTATTGATTCAGTGAAATAATAACATTTTAATTCGAATAACACAACTCAAGAGGTTTGAAGTCGTTCTTTTGAGTATTGTAAAAGTTATGGCCCATCAAACTTGAAAAATATTTTTTGAAATTCTTAATTCATTTCAATACGATTTTGCAAATTTCTTCAAAACCGTCTCAATTGGGTGCAGGAAGGTGTTTGTGATTGATTGAGGTTAAAAAATTTGATAGAATTTGCGAATCTGAAGAAATATCAGCAATTTTCCAAAAACTACTTTTTTCGAAAAAATAAATAAATTTGAATTTGGCATTTTTTCCGCCTACTTTGTTCGATATCTCAAAAAAACATTGAAATACCGTAATAAAAAAATACCATGGGATAATTCCTTTTAATCTCAAGAACATTTTTTGTCCATACATCTTTGAAAAATTTCCGCGCGTTTCCGAGATATTTGGATTTAGATTAGTGTTGTTTTAAAACAACACTATGCATTAAAGGGTTATATTATGCAGAAATACCGAATCTATCATTGTGTCATATGTATCCAAAGGTAATGTTCACTCTGTAAGAAAGGCTGCAATCCATTGTTAAGTGTATTTCAACGGATTTTTTTATATTTAAATTGCAGAACTATTTATTTTATTTCATAGTTTTCCATCTCACGACATAACTTGATGTACATACATAATTCCTTAAGACCAAGCCCACCGCAAGTTGCTATTTCGGTCGGTATTTTAGATGTTTTGATAGGTTGCGTTTTTATTTACTTACTGATTTTCGCACCCATTGTTGCCATCCAGGTTGGTATTTGTGTTTGTTTATTTCCTGATAGCGACGACTGGCTGCGTTGCTACCGGGTTGCTACATAAACGCATCCTGTAACAACCTACTGCTCGAATGCTATTTCTCGAATCAAGTTAGCGACTTCTGGTGCGATGATGGGTTGATGAATATGTTGCTAAATGTGCTCGATTCGTGGTTTAGAAACCATTGGGTGGGCTTGGTCTAAATGCCCCCTTTTATAATGTGAATAATTTTCAGAGATGCATATTTTGTTTTGTTTTGAAATATTTACAAAATAGACACCATTTCTCTTAGTTTGCAGAATAAAACTCGTTTCAATTGATTCAAATATTGTAGATAAACTGCGACTTAAGTTCCCACTCATTGAAAAACATTCTCGGTGTGGTGTAAATTTTACCCTGTGCTACGTTTTCCAGCCAAAGAAAAGCTTACCCGATGCTATTAAATAAAAATAGACAAGTTGTCGTCTTCTCATCTTAGTACCTCGTTTGATGAGATCCGCTACTTTCTAGGTCTCAGGCAATAAGCTTATGCTAACGGGGTGAAATAACGTGAAACAAGAAGATAAACACAGAAGACGGGACACTTCCGTGCAAGATGATACTGGGAGACCAGCAAGGAAACTAACCAACCGTTGCTTTCCTTTGAACTTTGAGTGAAACAATACCGTCAATCTTAAAACCGTCCACCCACACTTTCAATTGAACCCTTGGCTTTTCCGGAGCCAGTATTCACATAATTGGAATTGTTTTGAATAACACTCGTGGTATTTGCTGGGATTTTGTTGTTTACAGCAACCGTTTGAGGGTACTTATGTACTTCCGTCAATGGGAAATCTTTCTCGAGCCCTCAAGGAAGGCCATGTTGTCGTTAAGTATTGCTCCGTGCCATAATTAATCCGATAGATTCATTAGTGTAAAGAAAGAGCCGTTCCTAGGTTTTCGGTCATTTTTGGAGGGATTCCGTCGTCGCAAAGCAGATTATCAATTTTGAGCCATTTGTTTGATATCGTACCATCCAAATGAGGAACAAGAGCTCCGAAAACCACAGGAAATGATTGTCCACATCCTCCTCCAGCAGATTTCCGGCAGAATCCGGTCGCTCAATGACAAAGTTTTGAATATAAAGCTCATTATTCGTTCGTTCGTCATATTGCAGTTTCGGACATTATCTGACCGGTATTTGGCGCGGATATAAGGGAAACCCTTTATTCTCCTTAATTATTATTTTATTTTGTTTTGTTTCTCCAAATTTTAAGCTAAAATTGGCATGGACATTGTTTTCCAATAATTTCATTCTTATAATCAATTCTAATAAAAAATAAAAAATTTACGCAAAGGGTCACACCGATCTAGGCACAGCAAAACGAATCCTCGTGACATATTCCATTATAGAAAACATGTTCGCGGTTTCCCGATTCCACACAGTCCATCAACTCATTGCTCCAGGCTACAAAACCCTGGCAGGATTTTGCTAGCGATTTTCCCGGATGAAAATGGCGACCAAAAATATCTACACAAATAATGAGGGCTTGGCCGAAGCTATTTATTTGTGACTTCCGGATGAACAGCTAACCGACTGATGACAAACCTACAGTTGAAATGCAAAATTCAGCAGCTGCTCGTTTTGTATGATCCTTCAAATGCATTCCCGAAGCAGATTAAATAAATGCATTTTGGTTTGGTATATTTGAATTTTGTTTGCTGTGCTAAGCACGAGTTTGGGATTTTTATCGAGTAAAGACGTTTGTTACGGCTATAATATCACTTTGTGTAATGTATTTGTACATTCTTTGATAAATGGGTTGATATTTTGCTCAAGCAGTCCTTACCAAAAAGTTCAATGTAGAAAAGTTGTTAGTTTTCTAACACCCGAATCTCATTTTTTCCTTCGCCTCAGATGTACTACTCTGAGAAGCATAAATCAAATGGTATAAATCTAATGATGAAACTTTATTCTAGAAAATTAAACTTAACACTTCGGTGTTGCAACGATTTAAAATTTGTGAAATTTGGACCGACAATTTTGAAACAAAGAATGCCGAAATTCGCTTCTTCTCCTTAATGTGTAAATGGACGAAAGAGTTCTTAAAAATACAGTTTTAAAGTACCGTAAACTGGGAGAATTTGATCAACGTGAAATTTTTGTAGGTAATCATCATTAACTAAGTGGTTCAAAGCTAGACAACGTGATCCAAATTGGTCCTCTGGTCCAAAATAAGTCCGTTACTCTATCATTATCAAATCGATAGCTAATAAAACCTTTGATAATTAAAAAAAAATCTGTTGGTGAGAGGAGGAAATGATTTATGCAAACACTGTTAAAAATATGGATGAAGCATATGATCGGTATCTACTGTTAAGGGTCATCAGGGAAGTCAAGGCTCATACCAGAATTTTTAATTTTTAATGAGCGAAAATTTAATTGTAGATCGTTGAAATGTCCCCCAATTGCTGTCTCCGAAAAGCTTAAAGTGTTTCCGAATAATGAATTTTTAAACTAAACCCCAAATAACAAATTTTTGCTGATTCCAGAGCTTGTAAGCTATATAGCCGGTACCAAAGCAATGAGACAGCTGACTTCTGATGCACGACAAAACTTGTGAAAAGCCCTATTTCAAACAAATGCCAGCGGTTGGATCCTATGGCATTTCTACTCGTGACAAGGTCCCTTGTGCATTAAAGTTTGTATTTGCAGGTTGTTTTATTAAAAATAATAATTAGGTATTTCCCAAGAGTCTGCTCCCGTGGAAAAAACAACAATTTTCGAAACAAAAACTTTTGTTTTCGCTGTTTTTAAAAGATTATAAAAAGTACCCTTGTGTGTATATTTCTTAACCAACGATATCAACTAACCGATTATACCTGAGGTTCAATCTCATGATGGTTTTCCTTCGTTTTTGTCAGATATTGCTAGCTGACATTCCAGTAAAATCGTTTAAAGTAGCTCAAAAGTAGAATGTTTTTAAGGAATTAAATAACTTATTTTTAGTTTTTTTTTCGTTTCAAATAAATGTCATAGCACCCAATTTCAATTTCTTTTTCATACAAATCACCCAGAATAAGAAGGCGCCAACAGCAATTGAAGCTATTGATACTCATCCATCTTTCTGAAGAAAGTTTTGGCGTACTCTGCACGTAGCACCAGTCAAAGCGATACTTGGATGATTTGTAATCTTCGTAGTGGGGAGAGAAAAATAACGCAATCAGCCGGAAAGCAGCATTTTGACGAAAATAGTCATTTTTGCTTCAGAATCAGGGCAACTTTAACATTTTTAGGCTGATCAACCCAGAGCTACCCAGATTGTCCAGATTTGCAGGAATATTGTTGCAAAAAAGGTCGGATTAATTTGCTTTATTTGCAAAAGGATACAAAAATTCTAATGCAACAAAATAATTATGACCGAATTCTGAAAGCTGGAAACACGGTATTTTGCAATCAAATGCACGTATATTGTCAGAATTTTGATAAAATAACTAGGATTTGCTCGGCCAGGATGCGTTTAACGGTCATATATATATTACAGAATGTGATACCACTCAAGAAAAATAATATGAAACGATACGACTGTAAAATTTTTGGCATACTGCAAACAACTGATCAGATAACGATGAAATCTTTCATTAAATTACAAGAAGATTGAAAATAAAATTTAGTTTCAAGAAAAATATCAACCAAGATCCAAAACAAAAAAAAAGAGTTAAAAACCAAATATCAGTAATATAAAAAAAAGAATGAAATAAAATTTTATTTATATTTACTACTAAACATTGGTTTGAATTAAAATGTAACAAAACATGAAAAATGATTAAGTTTTGCGAAGAAAGCTTTTGAGTTTCATTTATGATTTTTTAATGGTCATCACCATAAAAATCAGATTATTGAATGAACTTTTTCAAATATCAAATAACATATTCCTTAAGCAAGATTTGGAACATTGGTAAGAAATAGCAAGAAAAATCAGAATTAAATTCAACAATATGAAATTTAAATAACTATTTTATTATCATGAAACAACGAAATTGAATATTTGTTCTTTTCGAACAACTTCAATTCGAAAAGTTAAAAAAGATTTACTTCAGATATTCAAAAGGTAAGTCAGTAAATTATAAGAGAAATAAAAAAAACAAAGTTCCAAAATTTATTTACATACCCTAAAAGCGAGTTTTCAATGTTTTTTTTGTATACAATAGATTTTGTAACTTATGGGATGAGAAATAAAAATTGCAATTAGTCGGTAAGGAGCATATTTCCGAAAATAGTCATTTTTGCTTCAGAATCAGGGCAACTTTAACTTGTTTTAACCTGATCATTACACCTATGATGATAATTTGGTGTGAATCAGAATTCGAAGAGTAATGTTTATGTTCTTATTTCCATTTTTTTTTTCAAAAATCAGGCATTCATAACGAGAAATATGGAAATTTTTTCGAAAAAAAAAAAAGTTTATTTGACGAATAAAAAAAATTGCGAATTATCCTACCATGAAATGTGTTGTTTGAAAACATTGCAGATTGTAATATGTCTGCAAATTTGTTATACAGAAAAGAAAGCAAAACTGCTTAAAATGGCACAACATTTATGCAAAATGTTCTTCGGTTTACATTTCTTGGGGTTAGTTTTGAAAATAGACATAACTATGTCTAGGATCCTCTTTAACCGAAAAAATAATGTATAACGAAAGAAACAATTGTCAAGTTCATGCCAGAACATATTCACATTCAGCATACGCTGGAAATAAAAAATACATAAAATCAAATAAATTATAACGGTAATAACTAGAATCAAGATTTTTCCTTATATATCTACATAAGTAAAGGTTCACGTTCAATATGATGGAAGCTGAAATGAACTTATTCATCGATTAATAAGCCACTGTCCTAGAAACCCAAATTGGGGGTAAATATAGAAATCTGTTTAAAAACTATAGTATAAAATTCGAACTACTTTTTTTTCTTTGTCTGAGTTTTGTTAAGGCTATTTAATATAATTTGACAGAAATATTACGAAAACAGTTAGTAAACTGTCCTGATTTACCCCGTTTTACGATAATCATCCTGTTCTATGAACATACAAAATGATTGACCTTTTTTTTAATTGAACATAATTTTTGAGAAAATTAAAAGGCTCAACAAAGTTTGCCGGACAGCTAGTTTAATCTAAAAACTTGGCAAAATTCGAGCATTTGATTTCGAAATTGTTGACCAAATAATTTAGATAATATCCGGGCATGTTTGGTTGAAATCCACTCAACACAAATCAAGGAAAAAAACTTTAGAAAATTTTTTTTTCTTCATAACTCATCAGAAGACTTTAAAATAATATTTTGGCTCTCAAAAAACCGTTCTAAATAATTTTGATTAAACTAGCCTAATAAATTTTGTTTTGGACGAATTAATAATAATGGTTGCAAAAAAAAATTATTTTTATTTGTTCGTTTTGGCAAATATATTGAATAAGTCCGGGCAAAATCCATGCGTTTGCTTAATAAAATCCGGACAACCCGGCTAAACCAACCTTTTGTCAAATTATATATTCAATACCCTGGCAAACCCGGATGGAACCAGGCATTCTAATCACTTTGATTATAAAAAAATTACATTATATATTCGCTGTTTTGAAATATTCTTCAAAAATTCAATTTCACCCTCAATTTTATTTTGAGTTTAACTCCACTTTATAAAGTTTTTAGATAAAAAAAGACGAAACCACAAAATTAACAATTTTTCGTGGTGCAAAGCTTCATAGAACTAATTTTATGGGGTGCCCTGAATACAAATATACAATTAGTGTTTTTGTTTAATTTTTTGTTCAAAAACAAACTTTTAAAAATAGGTTGAAAAATTAGTATTGTTAAAGATATTTCTGTTTTTTTCTTTTACAAAACTGTTAAATATTACAAAAAAATAAAATAAAATAAAATAGATGTTCTGAATCAAACTTTCTCAAAGACCGCAAGTAATTTCGAGCTCAGAGATAAAAATAATAGAAGTTTTATATTTGTTTATATTTCCACAATCTCCAAAATGCAAGAATTCTCACTGAATTCTAAAAAGGTTTTAAAACAAAATAAAATATTTAAGTTTGTTAAAGCAATGCGCTTACAATCTTAATAGTTTTTGTTAAAAATATATTGATGATATTCTCACTTTTAAAAATTTCTAAAAATTGCATCATTTAACATTTTTAGAACATGGTTGTTCTGAACTTAGAATTCATTTTTTGAAATATTATTCTTTGATTGGACGCAAGAGAAAATACTTATTCCGAGTCAGTTTTCGTCCTAAATGTGGGTTTTCTGGTTTATATGTTATCAATGATTGATTGCACTCAAATCACAATGATTTTCAAGCTTATAAGCGCCATATCATCAAAACATGAGGTAATAGACAAAATCTGTTTAGGGATTCCAGCTCAGGACGCCAAAATCTTCCAAATCTGACATTTAGAAATAGGCAGTTTTTGAAATGGTGAAGCGATGAAATTGAAGAAGAAGCATTTTATTTTGGAAACTGGAAGAATTTACTTCTGTATTAAATCTTATCGATTTCCAGATAAAAAAAAAATCAATTAATCGATATTTTCAAATTTTGTTTTGTTCCTTCAGTTTCATGGTAGTTTTGACTTTGGAGAACTCGAAATCTTTATTTTGGGTAATAGACTTTACTTAACTGATTTTTTTTTAATTATTGATTTTGTGGTTAGAACATTTTATACCCACTCTGAATTGAAGCCCTTGGAATCAGAGTGGTACAGGTCCCAAAATCATCATTTTTGAGTTAAGTATATCTAACGATGCTCCATATTATATTGTACATCTGGTGCTAAACTCAATTTTTTTATACTTTTTCGATTGAATTGAATCTGGAAGAATTTGAATTTAGAAAATGATTTTATCTCGGAATTTGATCACATGCACTCTAGAAATAAAATTAAACATTTTCTTCGTTTTGGTTAGATAAAATTCAACTACCAACAAGATATTTTAAATAATTTCTTTCAAGTTTAAAGTGGACATTATTTTTCCCAATCGAAAATTGACATTTAAAATTATGATTATTTTTTTTCAAATTCAAGATATTACTGTGGTAATTTTTCAATCAACCTTTCAATTAAAAAGAAGAAAGGAAATATTAATAAGGATGACTAATTACTAACAATAACCATCGTTTTGTCAACAATATAAAACTTTGGTTATTTACTTTGAACTGGAATTCATTTAAGAATTCGTATTTCATTTCTTTTTTATTCTGGTGTTTTTTTTTTGTTTCCTATTTCTGTGTGAAGATTCTTATGTCTAAAGAATTTAATTTAGATTTTGTTTTGTAAATTTTAATTCGTATTCGTTTTCTGGTCTTTTGGAAATATTAATTTCAAATTTTGTACAAGACTGCTTAAAATCATTTTCAAGCCAATTTCTAAATCAGATGAAGAACATTATTTAAATTTATTTCATAATGAATTGTTGTAAAACGTTGCACAATGGGGAAAACTGGTTAAACCAATATCTTTCGTCCGTTATGCTTTCCTTTAATAAAAATGTGCGGAATTTCGATTGGACATAGTTTCAGAGGCAGCGCGAGCTTACGAACGAAAATATAGAGCCTTTTTAATCCCTAATTCCCTTATACTCTAGAAAAACACTGATTTGGACTAGAAAATAAGAAAAAAAATTTAAAACTTGTCTTGTTTAATTTTTTACGAGGAATCAAGTGAACACTACTTAAGCCACCGCACGCTTCGTAAAATGCAGTTATGGCTGATTTTGCCTTCGATTCTCCTATAATTTTAAATAAATTATGGAAAGAGCGAGTTCGGGCTTAAATCAAATGAGACCTATCTTGTGGGATTTTTTTTTCTTGAGAAATCGACTGAAGAGAATTTGAGCCACCACACGCTAAGATAAATGGAGCTATGGCAGTTTTTACCTTCAATTCCCCAACACTTTAAATATGGTTAAATTGAATGAAGCCTATTTGAAGCTATTTGAACCACTGCAAGCTCGGAAAATAAAGATTTGGCCGTTTTAACCTTTAATTACCCAGCATATTTAAAATATTTAAACTCTAATTAAAATTTACAAAGCGAGTAATGGCCCAAACAGCCTTTATTCGATTTCTCGGAAAAATCACACCAGATAGTACCCCTTTATTCAAAAGTTTTCCTGTGCGAACAATCTTTTTTTTTTTAAATTATTTGAAAATGTTGGAAAATTGAGAGTAAAACAGAGTAGTAACAGAGTAACTTCAGTTGACGATGCGTGCGGTGGCTATAATAGTCTTCATTCGATTCTTCGTAAACATCACATTACAAAAGTCCCATTTGGTTTAAAATTATTAAGTTCAGCAATGTGTTAAAAAACTCAAGGTTAAAAAATTAAGGTTAAAACAGCCAAACTCATTTTTAAAATGCGTGTGGTAGCTTGAATAGCCTGCATTCGATTCCTTGGCAAAAATGACACAAGATAGGTTTAATTTTCATCAAAATCTTCCAGTCCGAACATGTTTTTTTTAACTATAATGAAAATCTTGGAAAATTGAGGGTAAAACGGTCATAATTCCATTTTTCAATGCATGCAGTTGCTCAAACAGCCTTCATTCGATTTTTTGAAAAAAAAAATATCACTTAAGGTAGGTATCATTTGATTCAAAATTTTGGCTTAAAGTTCATACATGCTTTTTCATCAATTATGTAATTGAAATATTTTAAGGAAATTAAGGATGAAACGGTCAAAGCTCTATTTTCAAATGCATACGGTAACTCAAATAGCTTTCATTTGATTTGTCGTCAAAAATCACATAAGATAGGCCTTTTATTGTTCAAAATGTTCTAGTCCAAATCAGGGTTTTTTTTGGATTGCTCATAAAATATAGGGGAATTTTGGGATAAACAGGCACTATATTTCCATTTGTAAGTTCGTGCGTCATCTGAAACTATTTTCAATCATTTCTCCGGGTTTTTTTTATTAAAGAAAAGTATATTCTTACAGGTTTGGTTGATGTAGGAGGGAAGATATTGAATTTCTTTGCGGTTTTTATACTTTTTTCCCCATTGTGCATTGATTTGGAACAAAGATTTTTAATTACTGCGCTTTGTATAAGTCATTATTTTCTTTCACGAGTGTGTGGAATGTTCATAAATAGGAAAAACGTTTGAGAAACGAATTTACTTGTTTTTTTTTTGCATTTTGGTTTGGTTTTTATATTTTACTTAATTTTAAGTTTTCGGCTTGGTTCTACAAAAGAAACAAAAATTATTATGATTACTCAGTACAACATATTCAATTATCCCCATACAAACCTAAAAGTTCAAATTTAAAAAGGTAAACTTTACTTAAGGGGGGGGTAGGGTCTAACGGGTATAAAAAAACACCATTTTCACGATTTTTTTCTGGAGCTATCGTTCAAACAAATGTATTCAAATTTTTTGCATTATACAAAGCATTGTTAAAAGAACATTTAGTAATTTTTTCGTAGAAAAATATTGAAAAATGAGCCGGTGACGGAGCATTTTCGAGGATGCCTTTTAGAAAACAGGATTTGCGGTGGACACTGTATCTCAGCACAGAATCATCTGAAGTCAAAAAATCAGAGCAAAATATTTTTAATAGATGTTTTTCTGGACCCCAACGTTTTTATTTAACTTAAAAATATTTTTATGAAACTTTTGTGGCTGTTTGAAGTAAAAACTACGATTTTTCACTTAAAAATCCGCCATTTTTCACCTGTAAAATCTCCCCAAAATAAAAAAAATCAAAAAAGAAAAACGTTGGGGTCTGGTATTTTATATATAGAAAATATGTTCCAAATTTGAAAAGAATCGGATAAGTAGTTTTCAAATGACGATGTCCACGGACTTTAAAAATGTGCTTTCGAGAAAAACGCGTTTGAAGTTTCTGCTCTTGCTTTCTTGCAGTATGAGATAGGAGGAGATAAAGGCCTATAACTTCTACAGTTTTGCTTCAATTGACTTGAAAATTTGGCACAACATTCTTGAAATGTTTTACAATAAGAATATAAAAAAATAAAAAAATCGATTTTTTGAAGGTGTTAGACCCTACCCCCCCCTTAAAAACTCTGCAAAAAATAACATGGTGAGTTTAGAACCAAAACGAGGCTTTTGGGACCCCAGGGTTTGAAAAAATCAAAAAATAAACTCAAATTGACTAAGTCTACTGTAGCAATCCATTTCGTATGTTGGAAACGGGCTAATGATAACAAAATATTATGTGACGGTGAAGATGTGAGCTTCAACTGTTCTAGACCCCATAACCATTCTAAAGCTAAAAGGAACCTGACACATGTGTCAATAAAAGATAAATTACATACCTTAGGTGAAACAGATTGAACTGTTCACATACTACCTTTATTTGGGTAAAAGTATATCAAATTTTACTTAAAAGGCATGATAGCATAATTTAGTACATACAATAAATGTCTTCTCTGGATATCTTATAACTAGACTGCTAGATTTTGAGCATTTAAAGGTTTGCTTCTACAAATCTGATAATGTTACTAGATTCATTTTCCAAAAAAAAACTCTCGGCTTTCAACGTTAGAACATTGTTTTTAAACTCCAAAGGCTATGCGGTTTTCAGTTTTTTTAGTATGGTGCCTAAAAGTATACGCGCTTTCTATACAATACTTCCACACAAAACCAGACATCTTCATCTTATTTAAAAAATATGATTAAAAATATAACGTTCATATTGACCAAAAAGGAAACTTTTAAACCTACATGCATTTTGAATTGGAATAAAATTCTAATTCGACACACTCGAATTTTTTATATTTAAAAAAAAATTACATGGTTATTCAAATTCTGCTTTCAAGTAAATTTAAAAAAAACTTTTACAAAATTCGTGTAAGTTTTTAAACCTATCTTTCCAGTTTCCCAAACGATGATCCTGTTTTGAAAATAATAAAGCTTGTTTATAATAAAACATTTGAAGAACTGATAAAAAAAGTGTAGGGTAATGGGGATGAATATACCAAATTGATTGAATATCCATTTATTCAGTATCTGATTTTCAACGTAAGATGGTATGCTACATTAAAAATCAATAAAATAATTAAGAAACTCGAAACTAAATCATCAGTTTTACCACAAACTATTTTGTAATTTATACTCATCAAACAATTGGATTCAAATATTCTTTTTTTTTCAGATTCATCACCGTGGAGCGTCCACCGTCGTTCGGCCCCGATCCGGCGAAGTTTCAGCGAACGCGTCTCACCCCCACGGGTAACTTCATTCAATGGGTCATCCGATCTACAGCAGACGTCGTCGGCTGCCGTCAATCGATCGCCTCAATTCATCGACACCATGGCACTTCGCATCAAATCACCTCGTGCCGATGCTCGGCGAGTTTTTGAGGAGGATTCCATCTCTTCATCATCTTATTCCTCGTCGACGGGGAGCTCGGTAGGAACCATGATGAGTGGCAGTCGGATGCGCCCTCGTGTTCCTCCACCTCCTCCTCCTCCTCCTCCCCCACCACTGGCTAGTTCAACGAACTCTTCTTCACCAGATCAAAACCCAATCGATAGTGAGAATCGAGCGAACTCCGACGATGCCAATGTGTACGAGGATTTTTGCTTTGATCTAACCTCTGGATCGGAACGAAGTAGTGGCCGAAGTTCTACCGCTTCCCGAACGGTGGTGCAAGTTTCGACTCCAGTTGCACCTCCACCTTCAACGTCTTCCTTCAGTCGGGATGCTGTCCATAGGTTAGAGATCAAGCACGAAGACGAGGACAGCAGCTACGAGTCGATGGGACAGAAGAAGACTTCGATTCTAATCACTGGGGATGGAGATTGCTATTCGACGGTGAATGTTGACGATGATAATGAGACTCCGTTGTATCAATCTTCTGTGGTTGTGAACGATGTGATCGTTTCGTCTGGGATAAGTCAGACTTCGTCAAATACGGTAACGATCTCAGTTAACTCGCCAACTTCGACACTGCAACATCCTCGAAGCAACAGACAATCAAACCTTCAACAAGAGGAGAACAACCATCAAAACAATTCAACCTCGATCATCCCCATTGGAAACATCACTTCGGTCACAGTTACTACGAATCCATCGCAAGATACGGAACAAAAGAAAGCAGGCAAAACATTCATCAACCTTCAAGACTTCAAATCGGCTCCCGAAAGATCGGTAGACGATGATGAAGACGATGATTGTCAGAACTCTTCTTCTTATGTCGATCAATCGAATGCGATAGTTCCTAACGAAGCAAAATCCAAAGAAAGCCTAGAGAAGTTGTTACGGAATCCGGTTGAAGCTGTTAAGCGGAACCTGGTTCCGCATTTCTGTGGCAAACATGGTGAAACTGAGGCAGCGACTTCGATGGAAACTTCTGCCGTAGTCAGGCGTCAGAAACAACCGGATTCGATCAGCTCCAAAGCTCAACGGAACAGCTTTATCGCCAAACTGTTGGAGGATCCTATGCTAGGGCATTTGGCCGAGGGTTTGGATTACGAATTGGTGGTGAAGTTGATCGAAAACTCGCTCCTGAGGTTGAAGGAATCTCGCACACAGCTGGACATGAGTGGAACCAAAGACGAGGACGATGTGTCCAAGATGATCGAAGAATCGCTGGTGAAACTGCAGGAAGAGCGATTGAAGGCATCTCTGGAAGGGAAGAAGGTTGAGAAGGATAGCAAACGCAGTAGTATTAGCTCCGGGAATAGCTACGGATCAGCAACATATGAACTGATGGAGTTTGACGCTGCGGCTGACTTGAGTGATTGCTATCAGAGCTGTTCGAGTGACTTGACTGTGGATGATGACGCCAATTCTTCTCGCAGCAAGTTCTACCAAATGCTAGTAGATGCAACGCTTTCCGAAATCGAAATCACAACAACCACCGATGATGATCATCACTACGAATCCATTCGATTAAACGGTGATCCTATCTACGAAGAGATTAGCGACATTCCACCTCCGCTTCCTCTGACTGCTCCTCCAATAACAGAAGATCACGACCGAGAGAAACGTAACGGTCGATCGATCTTCGAGGGTGCCTCCAAATACGACATCCTCTCCTACCTGGTAGACGCCAAAGAGCGTGGAATCGCTCTTGAGGAATCCTTCAACTTCCAGTTCGGCAATGCGAGCGACATCATCCTCGAAGAGGAGGAAGACGAAAACATCACCGACCTTCGACACCACCAACGCCAGATTTCCGACATCAGCAGTCGACTGTCACACATTTCCAACATCAGCGACTCGAGCGAAGACACCTCTCTCCTGTCATCTCAACGAAAGGCCTCCGAAATCGAAAGAAACGACTCTGGCGTCGGATCCGAAACGAGCAAAACCTCCCGCAGCAAGTGGCAAAATTCGGCCTCCAACTCTCTGCTCAATAAAATCTCTCCAATCCACCTTTGCGAGGACTGCGATGGACCGGTAGAAACTCAAATTACCGAATCCGGTGTCATGTACGCGCCCCTCGTTTGCAGAAAATGTGGCAAGAAGCGTGCCGAACGCAAAGAGATCATAACCGAAATCGTAGAAACTGAAGAGAAGTACGGCAGAGACCTCCAGATTATCCTGGAAGAATTCTACCAGCCGATGCTCGTGGCCGGTCTGCTAAACCAAGATCAGCTCTCGGCAATCTTTCTGAACGTGGAAGAGTTGCTGGAGAACAATCAGTTTTTGGCGGAACGGATGCGAGATGCGCTGGACATTGCGATGGAGCAGGGCGATGAGGACCTGTTGACGGTGAATGCGGGGAAGATTTTCTTGGAGGCTGCGCCGATGTTGCATGCGTTTGAGAGTTACTGCGTGCGGCAGGGAGCGGCTAGTTTGTTGTTGGCGAATTTGGAGAAGGAGAAGGAGCTGTTGAGGATTTTCCTGCGGGTTTCGCAGATGGAGAATGCGGTGCTAAGGCGGATGAATTTGAATTCGTTTTTGATGGTGAGTCATTTGGGGATTTTTTGGTGATGAGCCTTGCAAAAAGACTATGACAATGACAATGACAGATGAAAGTAGAAAATTGTAGTTAGTTCGATTCTAACCGACGGCATTTTTTTTTATTTTCTTGATGATACTTTGGTCTATCTTTTGCATGGTCGAAAAAATTGTGGGATTCGAAATCAAGGAATTTCAAAAATAATTCATTTTTGATCCTTTTCACAGGTTCCCGTTCAACGCGTCACAAAATACCCACTTCTCTTAGCTCGCCTCTTCAAGGTTACACCCACTCACCTAGAGGGCAAAGAACTACTCAAACAGGCCCAGGAGAAGATCGAACTTCATCTGAACCACATGAACCGGGAGGCTAGGGATGTTCCTACCAAACTGTGGCGTCGGATTGCTTCCTCAACTCCCACCGGACGCCGTCTGAGCTGTGAGCTGGACATGATCAATATCAAGCTGCGAAAGATGGCCATCGATGTTCTGGAGTGGAACACCGAAGAGGTCCGATTTGCCATCGAGGGCCGCTTGTTATTCACTCAACCCAACGACGGAAACTGGAAAAAGAGCCGGACAATCAAATTAACCTCGATAAACGCCCTGCTGGTGACCAATGGAAAGGTAAGTATTAATTTGTTTTTTTTTTGCGAAAATAGTTTGATGAATTTTGATTCTTAAAATTTTAGCCAAGTCCCAGCTACAAGCCGGACCGAGCGACCACTGAGTTGTTGAACTTCCCTCGGCACACTGGAATCCGGGAAGCTTCCCTGCTACTTGTACGGGAGAAAAATGGAAGATATACCCTACTAAGAGAGCCACTCTATCTGGATCGATGCGTCGTTTGCACCGAAAACGACTGGGAGGATTATTTCGAGGTTCAAGAAATTCTCTCCAAGGATTCCTTTATCTTTAAGGTGCGTAAGAAAATCAGAATTCAAAATTCTGAATCCAGATATAAGAATCAGATTGAAAAATCATAACTAAAAGCAAAGACTTGAAAATTGAGTATGAAGGAAGTAGATTACAAAATTCCCAATTTCTGATACTAAAATCCGAATCATGAATCGTGAATTTTGAATCTTGAAACTTATTTTGAATCTCTTAAATCTTAAATAATAAATCTTGAATATTGATTCTTGAATCTTGGATCTTGAATCTTGAAACTTGAATCTTGAATCTTAAATCTTGAATCTTGAATATTAAATCTTGAATCTTGAATCTTGAATCTTGATTCTTGAATCTTGAAACTTGAATCTTGAGACTTGAATCTTGAATCTTGAATCTTGAATCTTGAATCTTGAATCTTGAATCTTGAATATTGAATCTTGAATCTTGAATCTTGAATCTTGAATCTTGAATCTTGAATCTTGAATCTTGAATCTTGAATCTTGAATCTTGAATCTTGAATCTTGATTCTCGAATCTTGAATCTTGAATCTTGAATCTTGGATCTTGGATCTTGAATCTTGAATCTTGAATCTTGAATCTTGAATCTTGAACCTTGAATCTTGAATCTTGAATATTGAATCTTGAATCTTGAATCTTGAATCTTGAATCTTGAATCTTGAATCTTGAATCTTGAATCTTGAATCTTGAATCTTGAATCTTGAATCTTGAATCTTGAATCTTGAATCTTGAATCTTGAATCTTGAATCTTGAATCTTGAATCTTGAATCTTGTATCTTGAATCTTGAATCTTGAATCTTGAATCTTGAATCTTGAACCTTGAATCTTGAATCTTGAATATTGAATCTTGAATCTCGAATCTTGTATCTTGAATCTTGAATCTTGAATCTTGAATCTTGAATCTTGAATCTTGATTCTCGAATCTTGAATCTTGAATCTTGAATCTTGGATCTTGGATCTTGAATCTTGAATCTTGAATCTTGAATCTTGAATCTTGAATCTTGAACCTTGAATCTTGAATCTTGAATATTGAATCTTGAATCTTGAATCTTGAATCTTGAATCTTGAATCTTGAATCTTGAATCTTGAATCTTGAATCTTGAATCTTGAATCTTGAATCTTGAATCTTGAATCTTGAATCTTGAATCTTGAATCTTGAATCTTGAATCTTGAATCTTGAATCTTGATTCTCGAATCTTGAATCTTGAATCTTGAATCTTGGATCTTGGATCTTGGATCTTGAATCTTGAATCTTGAATCTTGAATCTTGAATCTTGAACCTTGAATCTTGAATCTTGAATCTTGAATCTTGAATCTTGAATCTTGAATCTTGAATCTTGAATCTTGAATCTTGAATCTTAAATCTTGAATCTTGAATATTAAATCTTGAATCTTGAATCTTGAATCTTGAATCTTGATTCTTGAATCTTGAAACTTGAATCTTGAGACTTGAATCTTGAATCTTGAATCTTGAATCTTGAATCTTGAATCTTGAATCTTGAATCTTGAATCTTGAATCTTGAATCTTGAATCTTGAATCTTGAATCTTGAATCTTGAATCTTGAATCTTGAATCTTGAATCTTGAATCTTGAATCTTGAGTCTCGAATCTTGAATCTTGAATCTTGAATCTTGGATCTTGGATCTTGAATCTTGAATCTTGAATCTTGAATCTTGAATCTTGAACCTTGAATCTTGAATCTTGAATATTGAATCTTGAATCTTGAATCTTGAATCTTGAATCTTGAATCTTGAATCTTGAATCTTGAATCTTGAATCTTGAATCTTGAATCTTGAATCTTGAATCTTGAATCTTGAATCTTGAATCTTGAATCTTGAATCTTGAATCTTGAATCTTGAATCTTGTATCTTGAATCTTGAATCTTGAATCTTGAATCTTGAATCTTGAATCTTGAATCTTGAATCTTGAATCTTGAATCTTGAATCTTGAATCTTGAATCTTGAATCTTGAATCTTGAATCTTGAATCTTGAATCTTGAATCTTGAATCTTGAATCTTGAATCTTGAATCTTGAATCTTGAATCTTGAATCTTGAATCTTGAATCTCGAATCTTGTATCTTGAATCTTGGATCTTGGATCTTGGATCTTGAATCTTGATTCTTGAATCTTGAAACTTGAATCTTGAATCTTGAATCTTGAATATTGAATCTTGAATCTTGAATCTTGAATCTTGAGGCTTGAATCTTGAATCTTGAATCTTGAATCTTGAATCTTGAATCTTGAATCTTGAATCTTGACTCTTGAATCTCGAATCTTGTATCTTGAATCTTGGATCTTGAATCTTGAATCTTGAATCTTGAATCTTGAATCTTGAATCTTGAATCTTGAATCTTGAATCTTGAATCTTGAATCTTGAATCTTGTATCTTGAATCTTGAATCTTGAATCTTGAATCTTGAATCTTGAATCTTGAATCTTGAATCTTGAATCTTGAATCTTGAATCTTGAATCTTGAATCTTGAATCTTGAATCTTGAATCTTGAATCTTGAATCTTGAATCTTGAATCTTGAATCTTGAATCTTGAATCTTGAATCTTGAATCTTGAATCTTGAATCTTGAATCTTGAATCTCGAATCTTGTATCTTGAATCTTGGATCTTGGATCTTGGATCTTGAATCTTGATTCTTGAATCTTGAAACTTGAATCTTGAATCTTGAATCTTGAATATTGAATCTTGAATCTTGAGGCTTGAATCTTGAATCTTGAATCTTGAATCTTGAATCTTGAATCTTGAATCTTGAATCTTGAATCTTGAATCTTGAATCTTGAATCTTGAATCTTGAATCTTGAATCTTGAATCTTGAATCTTGAATCTTGAATCTTGAATCTTGAATCTTGAATCTTGAATCTTGAATCTTGAATCTTAAATCTTGAATCTTGAGTCTTGAATTTTGAATCTCGAATTTTGAGTCTAGAATCTAGAATTTTGAATCTTGAATCTGGAATTTTGAATTTTGCTGGAATTTTGAATTTTGAATCTTGAATCTAAAATATTTTATACCTATGACAAAAACGACAAAAATGACAAAAATGACAAAAATGACAAAAATGACAAAAATGACAAAAATGACAAAAATGACAAAAATGACAAAAATGACAAAAATGACAAAAATGACAAAAATGACAAAAATGACAAAAATGACAAAAATGACAAAAATGACAAAAATGACAAAAATGACAAAAATGACAAAAATGACAAAAATGACAAAAATGACAAAAATGACAAAAATGACAAAAATGACAAAAATGAGAAAAAATTACAAAAATGACAAAAATGACAAAAATGACAAAAATGACAAAAATGACAAAAATGACAAAAATGACAAAAATGACAAAAATGACAAAAATGACAAAATTGACACAAATGACAAAAATGACAAAAATGACAAAAATGACAAAATTGACACAAATGACAAAAATGACAAAAATGACAAAAATGACAAAAATGACAAAAATGACAAAAATGACAAAAATGACAAAAATGACAAAAATGACAAAAATGACAAAAATGACAAAAATGACAAAAATGACAAAAATGACAAAAATGACAAAAATGACAAAAATGACAAAAATGACAAAAATGACAAAAATGACAAAAATGACAAAAATGACAAAAATGACAAAAATGACAAAAATGACAAAAATGACAAAAATGACAAAAATGACAAAAATGACAAAAATGACAAAAATGACAAAAATGACAAAAATGACAAAAATGACAAAAATGACAAAAATGACAAAAATGACAAAAATGACAAAAATGACAAAAATGACAAAAATGACAAAAATGACAAAAATGACAAAAATGACAAAAATGACAAAAATGACAAAAATGACAAAAATGACAAAAATGACGAAAATGACAAAAATGACAAAAATGACAAAAATGACAAAAATGACAAAAATGACAAAAATGACAAAAATGACAAAAATGACAAAAATGACAAAAATGACAAAAATGATAAAAATGATAAAAATGACAAAAATGACAAAAATGACAAAAATGACAAAAATGACAAAATTGACAAAAATGACAAAAATGACAAAAATGACAAAAATGACAAAAATGACAAAAATGACAAAAATGACAAAAATGACAAAAATGACAAAAATGACAAAAATGACAAAAATGACAAAAATGACAAAAATGACAAAAATGACAAAAATGACAAAAATGACAAAAATGACAAAAATGACAAAAATGACAAAAATGACAAAAATGACAAAAATGACAAAAATGACAAAAATGACAAAAATGACAAAAATGACAAAAATGACAAAAATGACAAAAATGACAAAAATGACAAAAATGACAAAAATGACAAAAATGACAAAAATGACAAAAATGACAAAAATGACAAAAATGACAAAAATGACAAAAATGACAAAAATGACAAAAATGACAAAAATGACAAAAATGACAAAAATGACAAAAATGACAAAAATGACAAAAATGACAAAAATGACAAAAATGACAAAAATGACAAAAATGACAAAAATGACAAAAATGACAAAAATGACAAAAATGACAAAAATGACAAAAATGACAAAAATGACAAAAATGACAAAAATGACAAAAATGACAAAAATGACAAAAATGACAAAAATGACAAAAATGACAAAAATGACAAAAATGACAAAAATGACAAAAATGACAAAAATGACAAAAATGACAAAAATGACAAAAATGACAAAAATGACAAAAATGACAAAAATGACAAAAATGACAAAAATGACAAAAATGACAAAAATGACAAAAATGACAAAAATGACAAAAATGACAAAAATGACAAAAATGACAAAAATGACAAAAATGACAAAAATGACAAAAATGACAAAAATGACAAAAATGACAAAAATGACAAAAATGACAAAAATGACAAAAATGACAAAAATGACAAAAATGACAAAAATGACAAAAATGACAAAAATGACAAAAATGACAAAAATGACAAAAATGACAAAAATGACAAAAATGACAAAAATGACAAAAATGACAAAAATGACAAAAATGACAAAAAATGACAAAAATGACAAAAATGACAAAAATGACAAAAACGACAAAAATGACAAAAATGACAAAAATGACAAAAATGACAAAAATGACAAAAATGACAAAAATGACAAAAATGACAAAAATGACAAAAATGACAAAAATGACAAAAATGACAAAAATGACAAAAATGACAAAAATGACAAAAATGACAAAAATGACAAAAATGACAAAAATGACAAAAATGACAAAAATGACAAAAATGACAAAAATGACAAAAATGACAAAAATGACAAAAATGACAAAAATGACAAAAATGACAAAAATGACAAAAATGACAAAAATGACAAAAATGACAAAAATGACAAAAATGACAAAAATGACAAAAATGACAAAAATGACAAAAATGTCTAAATGACAAAAATAACAATTTGACAATTCTGACAATTTTGACATTTTTGAAAATTTTGACAATGATGACAATTTTGACAATTTTGACAATTTTGACAATTTTGACAATTTTGACAATTTTGACAATTTTGACAATTTTGACAATTTTGACAATTTTGACAATTTTGACAATTTTGACAATTTTGACAATTTTGACAATTTTGACAATTTTGACAATTTTGACAATTTTGACAATTTTGACAATTTTGACAATTTTGACAATTTTGAAAATTTTGACAATTTTGACAATTTTGACAATTTTGACAATTTTGACAATTTTGACAATTTTGACAATTTTGACAATTTTGACAATTTTGACAATTTTGACAATTTTGACAATTTTGACAATTTTGACAATTTTGACAATTTTGACAATTTTGACAATTTTGACAATTTTGACAATTTTGACAATTTTGACAATTTTGACAATTTTGATAATTTTGACAATTTTGACAATTTTGACAATTTTGACAATTTTGACAATTTTGACAATTTTGACAATTTTGACAATTTTGACAATTTTGACAATTTTGACAATTTTGAGAATTTTGAGAATTTTGACAATTTTGAGAATTTTGAGAATTTTGACAATTTTGACAATTTTGACAATTTTGACAATTTTGACAATTTTGACAATTTTGACAATTTTGACAATTTTGACAATTTTGACAATTCTGACAATTTTGACAATTTTGACAATTTTGACAATTTTGACAATTTTGACAGTTTTGACAATTTTGACAATTTTGACAATTTTGACAATTTTGACAATTTTGACAATTTTGACAATTTTGACAATTTTGACAATTTTGACAATTTTGACAATTTTGACAATTTTGACAATTTTGACAATTTTGACAATTTTGACAATTTTGACAATTTTGACAATTTTGACAATTTTGACAATTTTGACAATTTTGACAATTTTGACAATTTTGACAATTTTAACAATTTTGACAATTTTGACAATTTTGACAATTTTGACAATTTTGACAATTTTGACAATTTTGACAATTTTGACAATTTTGACAATTTTGACAATTTTGACAATTTTGACAATTTTGACAATTTTGAAATTTTGACAATTTTGACAATTTTGACAATTTTGACAATTTTGACAATTTTGACAATTTTGACAATTTTGACAAATTTGACAATTTTGACAATTTTGACAATTTTGACAATTTTGACAATTTTGACAATTTTGACAATTTTGACAATTTTGACAATTTTGACAATTTTGACAATTTTGACAATTTTGACAATTTTGACAATTTTGACAATTTTGACAATTTTGATAATTTTGACAATTTTGACAATTTTGACAATTTTGACAATTTTGACAATTTTGACAATTTTGACAATTTTGACAATTTTGACAATTTTGACAATTTTGACAATTTTGACAATTTTGACAATTTTGACAATTTTGACAATTTTGACAATTTTGACAATTTTGACAATTTTGACAATTTTGACAATTTTGACAATTTTGACAATTTTGACAATTTTGACAATTTTGACAATTTTGACAATTTTGACAATTTTGACAATTTTGACAATTTTGACAATTTTGACAATTTTGACAATTTTGACAATTTTGACAATTTTGACAATTTTGACAATTTTGACAATTTTGACAATTTTTACAATTTTTACAATTTTTACAATTTTTACAATTTTTACAATTTTTACAATTTTTACAATTTTTACAATTTTTACAATTTTGACAATTTTGACAATTTTGACAATTTTGACAATTTTGACAATTTTGACAATTTTTACAATTTTTACAATTTTTACAATTTTTACAATATTTACAATTTTTACAATTTTTACAATTTTTACAATTTTGACAATTTTGACAATTTTGACAATTTTGACAATTTTGACAATTTTGACAATTTTGACAATTTTGACAATTTTGACAATTTTGACAATTTTGACAATTTTGACAATTTTGACAATTTTGACAATTTTGACAATTTTGACTGTTTTGTTCATATCGATAATTAAACTTAAAGCGACCTTTATTCGGATTACAATTTAATCCTCAATCTAATCTTCTTTTGCTCCCCCATAAGAATGAACCTTCCTCTAAGAATGCTCAAAAACCCGTATCAAAATTGTTCTTTTGTGTTTGCTCATTGTGTGTTTTATTTTCTCGTTTTATGATCCTAAACCATCCTAAACGAACCGAAAATTTACTATCTGTTGAATGGATGGATCGTTCCATGAATGGATGGAACAAACGAACGAACGACTTTCGGGCGGATATTTCGGACTGGCTTAATCGGAAAATCCAGGCTGAGGACGGGGCCAAGACCAAGCAGTGGTACAGCCAACTTCAGTACCATTCCCAGGGCATGGGCACCTGGCGGAAGCGTCGAAACGCGCTGGCAAACATCATGATTAATGGAATGATGACACGAACGTAAAGCAACGTAAAAATAAACAACAATCGGAAGGGAAACAAAGTGAGGCGCGATTTCCCCTGGCTCTGTGAATGGAGCTTGTCTAGTAGTTTTTGATTTGTTTTTAGCCGTCTCGCAGCTGTTAGTCGCTCTTTAGTATTTGCACAATAGTGGCCGGAACAGTGTAAGGGAATCGAAAACTGCCCTCGAGGAAATAATGATGAAGAATCGTCCGGCGGTTCGCGCTCTTTCTGATGTTGTAACTCGTTCACAAAAGAACATCGAATCCATTGCATAGATGCAGGCGCATTCCAATGATGTCGAAAATTGGACGGCGGCTCCAGAGACTGTAAATAATTTATTTTATACCCTACTTACTTGTGGTACATTTCTCTTCTGAACGTTGCAATTTTGAATTATTTATTTTAGAAGCAAATTCAAAAATACAAATAAATAATTAAATTTTTTCCCTCGAGTAAAACCCACCGGGAACAATAGAAAGCAATCATCAAAAGCAATACGCAACAAAACTGCCCCGGAAGTACAGCAAAGTTGAATGCAAATAAATTTCTTCCGCTCCCTGATTATAGTGCTGTTTCTCCAATGATGTGCAATTTTGTTCCCAGCAATAAAGAACCCTTGCTTTGTCCAACAGCCAACATTTTTATCTTCAATCAGTTCTACGCTATTGTGTTACGGATTTATCAAACAGAGATCCCGGGCCCCAACTAAATGAAATGCTTTTATTGATAATAACAACAACTTAAAATATGAAAAAAAACCTCACCCAAGCTGCCAGAGACGATTGATGTGAACGGAAATAAAAAAAAGTATTTATTCTAGCCTTCAGTAGTTTGCGTTTAATTTTGTTTGGCTCGACCCATCACACGATTTAGTGCTAAGATAAGGATGCAAATAATGATAAAATTAAAAGAGCCGGAATGTATGCAACCAACCTGTAACATCAACAGCAACGTCGATAAGTTTGTAGTATTTAAGTACTCGAATAATATACAACACACTTTACTGTTTCCTATCCTCTATTTACTTTTATTTCATCAGTTTTAATCTTACATGTGCATCTGAACGAAAACTTTACTCAAAACCATAGATTTTTGGCGATTATATCTTTAAAAAGAATTCATCATATTATGTTTTCAGTTATTACTTCAGATATAGAAAAAAAAATTCGTGAATCGTTTGATGAAAAATAAGCATAGAAATTTTAGACCAATCAAAAGTGTAATTAGAAAACGAAAAAAGGAAATGATTATTTAATTAGTAAAAAGGTATAATAGGTTAAGAGACCGGCGAAGCTAAATTACCTAGATTCAGTTGAAGAGAAAGTTGACAAATAAAAATGAATGTATTTAAAAAATAAACATTGGATTCATGATTTATTTCCGAAAGTTCTCGTAAAAGTATGTAGAAATATTTTAAACTTTTATGAACCTTTTAAGACCTTCGTAATTGTATACCAATCTCAAGTCGTTACATTTTATAGGTTGATTAAAGAATATGCAATCCTAAAGTTGACCAAAAATTGTAGGATTTTGATTTTCCTCTATTCAAGTTTCTTGTTGGTCTTCAAAGTCTACGTCTCTTAAAAAACATACCACTATCAAACCCTAGCATGAACTTCTATGCTGCTCTTCTGCTCTCAATCCTGAAGCTACCGAAAATACCTGAATAAAACGGTCAAAAACTTTCCCCGAGTCAAAATTCATCATCGGCAACATCACAAAAAGCGAGAGCGAGAAGTAAAAAAAAAAAACAGTCAACAATTTATTCACTAAATTAGATTCCCTAAGAAGATTTACGATGTAGTCTGATTCAATTTATCAAACGTTTATTTCATTCCCCCATGCTTCCCGAAATCTCTGCCGAAATAAGCAAAAACATTCAAAAATCCAGCCAGCAACCCGGTCATTCCAGAGGCAGGGTTTTTCCTAACTAGGAATATCCACCTGTTCCTAATAAATAGCAAACACTCGACGAGATTCCGGAGTTACTACTCCATGGTCACCAAAAGGTGGTCCGAGATGTAGTTTAGTAGAATCATATTGGTAGAAAAAAAGGTCGACGAAAAACTACTCGAAAACCGATTTGGACGCTGCCTCGTCTGTCCGGTCCAACTAAAAATAAAAAAAAACACATCCAACACTGACCAGAGCCTTGGTAGAAAAGGGGAAGAGAAACAATTCCTCCGGATCAGTTGCTCTTACAGGAAATGGAGAGCAGAAGAAGTAGCAATAAAAAGCGAAAGGTTAGCTAGTCCCAGTAAAGCAACATCCTGGCTGGCCGACCCAAAAAGGAACAAGTTCCTAGGTAATAACATTAATATTCATATCCAAACACATTCCGGGAGTCGTCTCAACTGTAGAGGGAAAGGACTTCTAGGGGTGGCCAAAGGAATGGTGGCCAGGTTAAGTTAAGGTGTTTCGTTCCCTTTTTTTCCTAGCTGATATGAGAGGGAAAATCGTCTCTTTTCGTTTGTCCAGCAGCATCGGCAATGAAAAAGCATCAAACAATCGCCATCCTTGGACCTCGGTTATGGTAACTTTCGGTTTTTTTCGCTGCAACAGCCTTGTTACTTTTTAAAACGACATTATTATTTTTTCCTTTCCGTTTCTGCCACGCGTTCTAAGCAGAATCAAAAACGAAGATTTTCGGAATTGTTGTTTCAGAAAGCAGAAATGCACAAACAAATCGGACAGCATTGTATCTCGTTTTTTGACGCGTTTTTAAAATTCAAAATTTCATCTTTCCAAAAATATTTTTTTATGATTTCAGCCAGTAGACTTTTCTGTAGTTTTTTACCCCTAAATGTAAGCAGTACTTTTATGCTTTTTTTTAAGAACATTTTGACAGAAAAAAAATTATTCGAACGTTATAAAAAATAACCACAATTGGTAGTTTTTCGCATCACAAGCATTTCAAAAACTATAAATTTTCAAACGCTTTTGCTGACTACCGTAAACTGGGGTAACTTTGATCAACATGAAATGTTTGCAGATAATCATCATTAACTAAGTCTGAAATTAAAATATCTGAAAACTATTTCTACGTTTGAAATCCTGTCGAATGAATTTCAATTAGGCTAAATTTTGTTTGTATACGGGAATTTTTTATATAACTTAAAATCTAATTTTAAAGTTTCAAAATATCTGTTTTTCGAAGGCTCACCAACTAACACCTCTCCTAATGAAATGATAACATTAAGAAGCAAATGTGTTGTTTTATATGAAATTTTTACATTTTTCCTTTGTAAAGGTATAGTTTTAGTGTTATTTTTATGGTTATTCTATGATAATTTTTGTATATTCAAAAAAATAGGACATTTATATGACAAAGCCTGTATAGAACAAATGCCTAAAAACCCTATCAAATGGTTAATTTTTAATAAAATGAAAACATAGAAACAGTGAGAGGACCAAGGGAATTGCATGAAAGTAAAATTTCATTGGTTTTGAGGCCAAAAAATATAGAGAAATGTTTATAATTTTTGCCCCTAAATGTATGCAGCAACGTTGTCCAAACGTTGGAAAATTCAGTACAAACAAAAAATTACTACTATTGAAATTTTAAGCCTTCTGTGCATATTGGCACCAAAACAATAATTTTGGAGATGTTGAGATACGCTTAAACCATAGTTATCAAAGTTACCCCGAAACATGAAATCTGGTATTGTAACAAACATTTAGTTATAGTCACGAATTTCGTTTGAATAATCTGCTATCAATGATGACATGCTTTATAGTCCTTGCCTCAGTAAGTAATTTCAATCTTTTAGGTATTAAAAAAAGCAATGAATTGAAGAAGTGATCAATGTTCCCTCAGTTTACTGTACGTTCATTTGATGATGATGATGATGATTTTATGATTGAATGATTAGCTGAGGACATTATTTTTTAGAAGCCATTGAAGTTGAAATGTGTTGCATGATGCCCCAGTTGACGGAATTTTACAACATCCGTCACGTAGGGTAAAACTGTACAAAACGCACCAGCTAAGCATAATTGCTATTTATAGCGATACCAATCATTTAAGGGGGGGGTAGGGTCTAACGGCTATAAAAAAAACACCATTTTCACGATTTTTTTCTAGAGCTATCGTTCAAAAAATTGTTTTAAATTTTTTTGCATTATACAAAGCATTGTTAAAAGAACATTTAGTATTTTTTTCGTAGAAATATATTGAAAAATGAGCCAGTGACGGAGCACTTTCGAGGATGCCTTTTAGAAAACAGGATTTGCGGTGGACACTGTATCTCAGCACAGAATCATCTGAAGTAAAAAAATCAGAGCAAAATATTTTTAATAGGTGTTTTTCTAGACCCCAACGTTTTTATTTAACTTAAAATTTTTTTTATGAAATTTTTGTGGCTCTTCGAAGTAAAAAATACGATTTTTCACGAAAAAATCCGCCATTTTTCACTTGTAAAATCTCCCCAAAGTAAAAAAAATCAAAAAAGAAAAACGTTGGGGTCTAGTATTTTATATGTAGAAAATATTTTCCAAATTTGAAAAGAATCGGATAAGTAGTTTTCAAATGACGATGTCCACGGACTTTAAAAATGTGCTTTCGAGAAAAACGTGTTTGAAGTTTCTGCTCTTGCTTTGTTGCAGTATTAGATAGGAGGAGATAAAGGCCTATAACTTCTACAGTTTTGCTTCAATTGACTTGAAAATTTGACACAACATTCTTGAAATGTTTTACAAAAAGAAAATAAAAAAATAAAAAAATCGATTTTTTGAAAGTGTTAGACCCTACCCCCCCCTTAAGAACCACATTGAGAGTTGACAACGATTCAAGGATGAAATCTACGTATTATCGAAAAGAAAAAATATGATAAAAACTCGATTTTGACTATATTTTTGTAAAAATACTAAAATAGCCAGAAAACAAACCGCGGGGTAGAACGCCAAAACTAGTGGACAGAACGCACCAAACAGGAAGGGTGGTAAGAAATAGAACAATGATTATACGGAATGTAATTATTGAAACACCAAATGTTTAATTACATGTTCATCGTAGTTTTGTCAACTACCATTTTTTGGCTAAAAATCATTTAGTATTGCTAAACTGATCGAAAATTTCGCTATTCAAAATACACTTTTTAATATCCTTATATATAAAACGCCTTCAAGTAGGCAACGAAATTCAATTTTTTCGACTGATATAGTGATATCGCGGCAAACATGGCGGCCGATAATTTTTTCGAATCGAATATTGGTGCACCGTTTTAACTCGAACAAGGACGAAATTTGTTATAATTATGCAATGTTATCGTCATTTGGGAGTCAGCAAATAAAAAGAAAGGCATTTTGTTTTGATATTCGGGTTTTGTCAAAAGTTAAAAGCATTCAAAATTTGAGCGTAAAACACGTGGTCTTGTGGGCATTCTGCCCCAATTTTCATATGTTTGATTTTGGATAAAATTTGTAGGAAGTTAATAAAATACAACAAAATATTTATAGTCTTCCGAAAAAGCACATGAGTGGTAAAACGATAAGCTGTATTTTGATCAGATTGCGCAAGCTGTTTTACCATAAAACCTTATATGTAACTTATGAAAAATTACAAGTTTCACGCTGATTCCATTAATTCCTCTGTTTCTAAGAACTAAAGTAGATTTTGTGAACTTTTTATCAATTGAATGATGAAAAAGCTTGTTTACTACAATAAAAATGAAGAAAAACATCATTCGAAGCCATAGGTTAGTGTATATTTGAGAAAAAATGACATGGGCCATTTTACCCCGCTGGTGCGTCTTGTACAGTTTTCCCCTAAATATGTGGTTGAGCAGCTTATGAGTTGAGACAAAATATGTTTATGAGGCAGAAGCATCTGTCTTTCCAGGAACTAAGCGACAAATCCATGATTTTTTTGTGGTGCTATTGCTAAGATGCTAATGAAATGATTACCTAAATTGAATAATTTGGTCTACCCTGTTTCTTATTATTTGTTTTTCCAAAATTTTAAATTTGATAAGGCCTTTATCGAACATGATTTTAAGTTTCGTCATCCTCTTTTTGAAATATATGAAATTGTGGTTTCAAAAAATTTGACATTTTCATCAAATCTTTGAGGTTCCAAAACTATGGCCCTTATTCTGCGCCGCGCATGAGGTGACGATTGTCACGTCACTTCGAGTCACCGTGAGATTTGTCACCTTATTCCCGGAGTCGAAGCGGATAAGGTGACAGAGGTTCATTCAAGGTGAGTGACCGAATGAACACATCTGTCAAAATGGTCGAATTTGTTCAGTGCTGTTTTGATTTTGTCACACTTCGGATTTTCAAAAATTAATTTCAAAATTATTAGTTTGAATTTTGGTAAAAGAAAGGCGGTAATCGGATTTTATAGTGCCAGCAAGCTGCTCAAGGAAAAAAAAGGTCAATTTTTACGTCCTAGGATAAAATTTCGGCGGTCACAACTGAGCCTAACAAGCTAGAAATTGGATGGTACAAAAGCACCGAATTGTATGAAAAACAACGAATGCAGAAGTCATCGGCTATTTCCTGCCAACCGGTGCCCAGGAAGATTTAAGTTCAGAGTATTTTTACCAACTTTAGCAGCTTTTTTGGGTAAGTTATATGCGAAAGCGGCAGGGGAAGAACAAAAAATCTAAATTAAAATATCATTTTAGAATAACGCTGCTGGGAGGAACCTTTCAACTAAATTCCAGTTCCTGAATAGGAAAATCTTGATCGCTTAAGCCCATCGTCAAATTGTGTACGTGCGATTTGAAAAAGCTGCTGGAAAAGAAAAACAGGTTTGTGCATCGAGCCGTAGATTGGTGTTTCCATGCAGGTCTGGGACTTTTGTGCTAGCCAAAAGGACAAGAGTTTTTTGGAATTTGATGGACGATTCCCGTTAATTATACGGATATGCTAAAGGTGATAAGATGCGGCAATCCCTTTTGGTCCTGGAGGAAAGAAGAGTCCGGTTTTCAGAGGAAATTAAATTTTAAAAATTAATATGTGTGGGTATTTTCAATGTAGAAATAATATTCAAATATATTCAAAATCATGTTTATTTCAATTCCAAATTTTATTTTTTAAATTTTAATCAGTTAAGCATCTGGTCTTAGCATTCAAGATTATTGCCCAAACATTTAATACTAAATATGGAAATAGTTCGGTCGGGTTCGGTCGGGTTCGGTCGGGCGGATTTCATTGAAAAATGCCTGATTTTTGCCCGAATTTATTTTAGTAATAATTCACCTTAAAAATTTTGATTAAAAAGTGTTTAATAAAATTAAAAGAACATCGATTTTCAATGTTTTGGCCAATTCGTCGTTCTAACGTTTCGCAAATCAAATTTCAATTAAAACTGAATTTTGGATTTCATTAGGAGATCATACTTTCCATTCAGTATTCCAATTCAAATTACATATTTTAGATAGCAATGAGAAAGATTCAATATATTTGAAAATCATATTTGCTAATAAATTTTGTTACATTTTGTTTCCAAAACTAACATTCATCAGTTTAATTAACTATTTAGAGCTTAACATTCTGATTTACATACATTTTCGATTAAATTCCTATCTCGTCACCACCTCAAAAGATACCGACAATTCTCACCTAAAATCGTCACCTGAATGCGACGATTCTCACCCACGGTGACTACGAGATTAGGGTAAGAACTCACAAAGTTCATCCGAAGTGACGTTCCTCACCTAAACCGACTACTGGAATAGAGTGACTTGGGTGAGTCGACTATCGTCACGTCACTCGCGGCGCAGAATAAGGGCCTATATATATAGGATTCGTGTTTGAAAAGTGTGAATTGAGCAAAGCTGGTGCTTTCTGTTGCTACATTCTTTCCTCAGCTCATTTTTGTTCCAATGGCCCTTATTCTGCGCCGCGCATGACGTGATGATAGTCGAGTCACCCAAGTCACTCTATTCCAGTAGTCGGTTTAGGTGAGGATTGTCACTTCGGATGAACTTTGTGAGTTCTTACCCTATTCTCGTAGTCACCGTGGGTGAGAATCGTCACATTCGGGTGACGATTTTAGGTGACAATTGTCGGTACCTTTACAGGTGGTGACGGGATAAAAATTTAAAGGAAAATTTATGCAAAACGGAATAATTAGGCTCTAAACGTTTAATTACACTAAAGTATGATAGTTTAAGAATCAATCAAAACAAAAATCACTTCAATTCTTGATTTTTTCAATTATTTGTGCAGCAAAAAAAAGATTACTAGGTAGACGTTGGAAATAAATTCAAACATATAAAATTGAAAAAGGTTATAATTTCATTTTATACAACGTCCTTTACACTGTACTGAACCATTGCCTATCGACGTCGAGGTGTCGGATCCCATGTGTTGATCTGTATGCAAAGGACCAGTTTATTGGGGCAGCAGCCTTCGATTTCCGCTATTTTGTTGGATGTTTTTTTCCAAGCCACTCCAGGAACCAAACATATAAGGCAAAATTCTGTCCGATTCGCTTTATTCGCAGCTCCAAAATTTATTCCAGCTGCTTGCTTAAACCTTGCAATCCGTTAGTGACCGTTTGCGTACCGAAATTTGTACATTTTGATTTTAAATTTAATTTTAACATTTGTAATCGCGAACGAAATAAAAACAAACCGAGCAAATTTGACACATGAGTTCATTCGGTCGCTCACCTAGAATGAACCTCTGTCACTTTACCCGGATCGACTCCGGGAATAAGGTGACAAATCTCACGGTGACTCCGAGGTGAGGTGACAATCATCACGTCACGCGCGGCGCAGAATAAGGGCCAATATCTGGCGAGGATAATAAACAAACCATTCTTTCTTATTATTTTTTTATTTTGAAGAATTCAGTTTTTGTTTACAAATTTAGAACGCCTTTGAAAAAAATTCTAATTCAATGTAAACCATGGATGGCCAACATTTTTAATAGGCGGGCCAGATTTCAGAAAGGTAATTGGCTAGCAGGCCAAAAAAAAATCAAATTGTTCTGTATAAAAAATATATCTACAGACTTTTGAAAACGCTTACTAAATTGCCCGGTATTAGACACCCGGGTATTTAATAAAAAATTTGAAAAAAGTCCGGTTCAGCCCGGTTGCCCGGATTTCAATGATAAATGCCCGGATTTATTCTCCTTTTTTGTCAAATGGAATGCATTAAAAACGAAAATTTTTGAGAAAGTTTTTCAAAAAGAATAATGAAAGTTTTGCGAAAGCCGAAAATACGATTTAAAATCTGCTGATAACTTTTGAAGGCTTTTTTCAAGTTTTTTTTTTGCTATTGATTTGCTATTAAAATTGCCTGGAGTTTTAATCGACAATTTTGAAATTAAATACCTGGATTTCGCTTGGTTTTGAGACAAAAATACTCAGGATTTTTACGACCCGGATACGTGCGGAAAAATTTCTTGCAACCTTTGTATAGATTTATCTTAATAAATCAAAATATTAGAGGAAATGTTACGCAAAAATGAAAGTGAATTATTCCTTCCAACCTTCAGTGCCAGTCAAACGTTTGGGATCACCCACTAAAAACATGCAAATTTTGATCGTTCATATCTCCGCCATCTTAGGACAAATTGCAAACCTTTTGATCTCATTTGAAAGATAATGCGCAATGGTGATTTCGGAGGTATTTTGCTAAGATATAATGTTTTAGTTTTGTAATTTAAACTTTACCTATAGTTAGAACATTTTCAAAAAATCGCACTCAATATTCAAAGCCGATCATCTCGGGATAGGGTTGACCAAATCTCAAAATTTGAGTTGAATTAGAATCCTTTTTTTTTATTTCTCAAGACACAATCAAAAAATTTTGTGCAAAAATTTAACAATGTACTTTTAAATAATAAAATAGTCACTTAAGTTATCGTCCAAAAGTTTGGGATCACCCCTTAGTACGGTGTATCAGCCAAAGGTTTGGGATCATTCTTTTAAAAACATGCAAATTTATCTCACTCATATCTTTCTCATCTAACATCGTGTTGAAGATCTGAAGGGTTCATTTGGAAGCTTAGAAATTGTTCTGTTTTATAAATTCATTCAAAAATTATATTTAAAAGTAATAACCATAAAAAATTCAGAATCATAAGGACGAACTTTCGAAAAACAATTAATTTCAGGAGATTTTTTTTATGGTTATCACTTTAAAATAAAATTTTTGAATGAATTTATGAAAAAACAACAATTCCTAAGCTTTCAAATGAACCCTTCAGATCTGCAATACGATGTTAGATGAGGAAGATATGAAAGAGATAAATGTGCATGTTTTTAAAAGAATGATCCCAAACCTTTGGCCGATACACCTTACTAAGGGGTGATCCCAAACTTTTGGACGATAACTTAAGTGTCTATTTTATAAATTCAAAAAACATTGTTGAATTTTTGCTCAAATTTTTTGATTGCATTATGAGAAGTAAAGAATAAGAATTCAAATGCAACTCAAATTTTGAGATTTAGTCCACCCTATCCCGAGATGATCGGCTTTGAATATTGAGTGCGATTTTTTTAAAATGTTCAAACTTTAGAATTAGTTTAAGGTTCTAAACTAAAACATTATATCTGGGCAAAATACCTCCAAAATAGCTATTACTCATTATCTTTCAAATGAGATCAGAAGATTTTCAATTGGTCCTAAGACGGCTGAGATATGAACGATAAAAATTCGCATGTTTTTAGTGGGTGATCCCAAACTTTTGGCTTTTCAGAATGTTCAGAATATTTTTTGAAGTGTTGTCAGATCTGCAGAAGTTTTTAAAATTTTTCAGAAATTTCATAATAGTTCATTTTTTTTAATTTTTTTGAATTGCTTACAATTTATTAGAATTTTGCAGATTTTTTCAGACTTTTCAGATTTTAAATTTTTTTTCAGATTTTTTTTGAGTTTTGCAGAACTTTTCAGAATTTTTCAAAATTTTCTAGAATTTTACAGAATTTTCCAGGATTTTCTAGAGTGTTCAAAAATCATCAGAGATTTTCAGAACTTTTCAGTGATTTTAAAAAAAATCAGAATTTTTGGGATTTTTTTCAGAATATTCAGGCTTTGAATACTTGAGAATATTTCAGAATTTTATTTTATTTTTCAGAATATTTATTAATATAGTTTTTAGAATTTTTCTGCTCTTTTCAGTATCATGGAGCTTCTAAGATAATTTTTTAAATTTTAAAAATTTTTCAGAATTACAAAAAAAAAACTCAGAATGTTCAACAGTTTTTATGATGTTTTGATTTTTATTTTTTGAAATTTTTGAGTATTTTTTTTTAATTTTCAAAGTGATTCATGTTTTTTCAGAATATTTTTAAATTAAATTATTAATTTTTTTTTAAATTTTAAGAATTTCTCTAAAAAATTCAGAACATTTTTTCTTGGAATAAGTTTTATACACTGTTACCCCTTTGGTTAAAATAATTTAAATTAGATTTTCTGATTTTTTATTTGAATTTAGTGAATGTAGATTCAGATATATTTTTCCAAAAGATATACACAGACCAAGGAAATCGATCAATTCTTAGAACATGGCTTTTTCAAAATGAGCGTCGTGGGTCACAAAAATATGGCCCACGGGCCCTTGTTTGGCCACCCATGATGTATTGAATCCAGGGCCGTAGGAAGAACTGGCTCATGGGGAGGGTTTTGGTGACCTATTATTTTTATATTACATTTTTACTCAAACAATGCATGAATATAAGTTTTTTTTTAACTAATTGATTATTTATTTTTAGTTCTTAAACATAAATAGTTTTTCTTGTTAAAATAAACTTTTGAAAAAAACATCTTAAAATCATTCAAATGATGATTAGGATTTGTATAAAGAGATATTTAGTAACAAAAGTCTCATTTGTCATTTTAAAATTTGCATCATAATCTGGTGAACTAGTTTAAAATTGCCAACAATTCTTGCGCACGTACTGGGCCGTGCTAATCCGAACTATTTATTTAAAACCTAGCAAAATTCGGAAATGCTATTTCCAAATTTTCAAACTAAAACTTTGGCAACATCCGTGAAAATTGACAAAAATCCAGAAACATTTCAACAAAATCAAGAAGAAAAACTTTTGAATCAAAATTTTTTGTTCGAAAATTATAAACAGTTTTTCAAGCTTCCACAAAATCATTATGTTAATTTTGATAAATCTAGCTTGAAAAATTTCAATTTTGGGCGAAAAAAAAATGTTAAAATTACAATGATGCAATTTGAATTTTTCATTTGATTTAAAAAAAATTGAATGAAACCGGACAAAATCAGGTTATTTTCAACAAACGTTTGGCTACCAGGCCATCTTCATTTTTTAATCAAATAGCCGGGAAAGCCCGATTTATCAGACCAGCTTAATTTTGCTTAGTTGGTGTGCACTTATAATAAGTTTTTTTAAAAGCTTCAGTTTCAAAAACTAAAAAAATCTTAAAATAAATCAAATTTTAAAAAGTAAAAGTGAAAGATTAAAATTTTGCAGTTCAAATCGGATTTATGCAAGCTCGATCATTGTTATAGATTTTAGTTTGAAATTTGTTTCTTAAAAAATCTGCAATCTGGAATTCTCTGCAATTTTATCATCAAAAAAAAACTTGTCATTACTTTAAGTAAAAAATCAATTCCTTTGAATGATTTTTCAAAACAAGCTTTTCAACAAACAAAACTTGCTCAAATTCGACCTATTTTTTGTCATTTTAAGCTGGATTGTGCAAACAAACTGACGTTGGTAAAATTTTAAAAATCGACTAACAATAAGAATAGCAATTTGCAATTTGAATAAACTACCGAAATAATCATCTTGATAATTTTATTTTGACTGTGGCACTCATTCACGAGCTGGATCTTAATAAAAAATTTGAACAGTACATAATTTTGAATCGGATTTCTAAATTATATTTTTCAATCGGGTCAATAAATATGAGTCAGGAGTTGAAATCAGTTCAAGAATCCATAATTATTTTTCGGTTGTTTTGGGTTTAAATGATCATCATTTATTTATTATTTACTCTTTTTTCAAAAATTGAATAGAAATACATACATTGTTTTGCTATAATTTTACATTCCGTGATAGGAAAATCAATCAGTCAATGCATTTTATATCACAAACAGTGCCAAATTTAACTTGTTTGATTTAAAATTAATTGGAAATGTCAAACTTGTGTTGCGCGCGTTGGATATAAAGTAAACAAGTAAGAAAATTATTTCGAAACGAGTCATAGGCGTAGCTCCAGCACTTCATGAATCCTTCAAAAGCTAGTAGGTTTATGAAATGTGATATTTTAAAAGGAATGGTGTGTGTTACAAATATTTTAATATTTTTGTTAAAGTTCTCAGCATGAATAAATTTTGCTCGCGTTTTTGTTTTTTTGTTTGCTACCAGACATGCTGAGAACAGAAAACGTACATTACCAGGGGGCTCATATGAGCTTTTTGGTGTGGGGGAGTGTGGTGGGCCGCTCTATATGTGTAATCTCTCTTAAAATCAATCTTAATTAAATTATTATTATTCCACTGAATCACTAACTGCAATTCTCATTTTAAAAAGTCGTGCATTAAAGGGTTTAAAAATGTGTTACAACCTAACTAACTTATCAATTTAATAATTTTCTGAAGCATTAAATTACGGTGATGAATTTGATGTTCATCTCAATTGATGATTTTGAGTTGAGTCACAGGAGTAGTTTAGAACACAAATTCTCATTCATTCCATATTAATAAAAAAAAGGAAACCTGACCCTTTTCGTTTTTGGATACTTTCGATTTTGGCAACATATGATTTTGGAAAAACTCGATTTTGGTACAATGGTTCTATAATAATGATGAAATACAACACAAAAAAACAAAAATTTTATAAAAATATTAAAAGTATTTAAAATGACAAATACTTGAATACTTCATTCTATTTAAATACAAATATGAACAAAAGGCTAAAAATGACAGAAATAAAGAAAACTTGATGAGGAATGATAAACATAGCAAATATGACTAGAAAAAAACTTTTATAAACAAATCAAAAAAGAAATAAATACATCAATAAAAATGTTTGATAAAACATTCATATGACCAATAATGCTTGGAAATCTAAAAATTACGTTTATGAAAATAGTTGTAGTTTTTTGTTGTGGTGATAACTGGAAAAAAAAGTTGGGAAAAAACCTTTTCGATTTAGGAAACACAAAATTACAGAGTGGAAAGCTTTGTCGCCTAGAATAATGCCTGCTTAATTCCTAAACGGGAGCAGGAAGGATTGGGTTGATGATTAATACGTCCAAGACGAAGTACATGCTGGCCTGCGGATCCGAGACCGAACGAACCCGCTTGTCCAGTAATAACAAGGTCACGATCGACGGCGACGAGCTGGAGATAGTCGAAGACTTTGTCTATCTCGGCTCACTGGTGACCGCAGACAATGACACCAGCCGTGAGATCCGGAGGCGAATTATCAGCGGAAGTCGTGCCTACTATGGACTCCACAAGCAACTGCGGTCGAGAAGACTTAACCCTCGCACGAAGTGTAAGCTGTATATGACGCTCATTAGACCGGTTGTTCTCTACGGGCACGAGACATGGATATTGCTCGAGGAGGACCTGCGTACACTCGGGGTATTCGAGCGACGAGTGTTAAGAACCATCTTTGGCGGCGTACAGGAGAACGGAGTGTGGAGGCGAAGGATGAACCACGAGCTCGCGCGACTCTACGGCGAACCCAGTATCCAGAAGGTGGTGAAAGCTGGCCGGATACGCTGGGCGGGACATGTTGCGAGAATGCCGGACGACTGTCCTGCAAAACAGGTGTTCGCTACGAATCCGGTAGGAACAAGACGAGCGGGGGCGCAACGAGCGAGGTGGTTAGACCAAGTGGAGCGTGATCTGGCGAATGTGGGATGTCCGAGAAATTGGAGAACGGTTGCCATGGACCGAGTGAATTTTAGGAATTATGTTCGTCAAGTTATGTCGTGAGACGGAATACTATGTAAATAAATAATTCCTAAACGGACTTAAATCTAAATCAATTAAAAAAAAATTTGCACAGCTAACAATTTTCATTAAACTTATTGATAACATATTTTGTTCAAGCTTCTTCAAATGGCTTATCTTTAAAACAATTGTTAATGTCCACGGTAAAATTGCTAGAGCATATTCATAGGCGTTAAGTGAAATGATGAGCTAAACAAACTTAAAAATTATGCCAGCTTTGTGTAGTTATGTAACTAATCTTCCTGTAATTAACCGCATTATTTATGTTTTTGTTTTAGACTGCCAATTATTTTATTTGGACTCAAATGTTATTCCACGAAATCGTTAAACCAATCCCGTGACAACAAATCAGTTGCTATGAATAGAAACGGACAATAAACTATAGAATCCATTGTACCCAATGAGGGCTTTCTATCCGTCGTTGCTTTACATTGTTTCAAAATAATTATTCAAAATGGGTCCTGTTTTGTTGATTGTGAAGTTCATTATAAACGATGAATCATTAACTAAGCATTACAGCGTCATTAAACGTTTTGCGTAGAGTTATTTCATCCTCCTGTTTTAAAGCAAATCGTAACCGGTAAAACCTAAAACCGCTAATAATAATATATTCATAGTTCTGATCATTAACGGTGCTTCCAACACACAAATTCTTAACCATTACATATTTATTTATTCATGGTAACGTTACCTCATAAATAGGCGGGCAGGTACCAAAAGAGTTTCACCAAAAAAGTTTACCGCCGAGCACCGCCTCATCAATCAAAAGCCTAACAGGAATAACTACTAAGTATGGAGCAAAGCACACAAAATCCTCCCACACCTTTCGAGTAAACGCACCTTCACATCAATTCAGAACACAACAGTCGGTCGCCAAAAAGCAAAAGTTGGAACACCTGAAAGGAAGAAAGCAAACAGTAACAAGCTAGCTTCACCAAGACGTGTATTTAGTGAAAATTGGCAATTCCAGCCAACACCTTGACGGGTTTTCCGGGGCTATACGTTCTCACAATTCCGCATCAACAAATCAGCACCGGCATTCACCACGTTTTGGACCGAAGAAGACCGGAACAATCTGGGAGCAACTTTGTGGGGGCAAAACTTACGGCAACAGCAGCAGAAACTTGGACAAGCGCCCAAAACACAAAAAGAAAGCAACAGAAGAGAGAAAAGTCCAAAGCCAGAGCTCCTGGCTAAACGACTGAATTCCAAGAAACCTGACCCAGGTATGATCGAAAAGCCATGAAAATTCGGATAGGAAAAGCTGTTTTCCAGTTGTCGTCATCATCCAGACGGTCCCTTGGAAATGCGAAAGGAGTACCATCAAAAACAAGTCTAACGAATCCAGGTACACATTCACTTGACGAAGCTCTCGTCCCTTCATTTTCCCTGATTTCACCACACCAAAAACCCCGGAAGGATTACCCCGGTTCCATTGAATCGAAAAGAAACAGAGTCAAGATGTGTGTTGGTGGTGATCCACGTGTAACGGACCCTAGCGCCAAAATAGCTTCACTCAACGACGACGACGACGACGGTGGATTGCCAGAATTGTCTAACCGTCGTATGTCAAACACCATTCCAATTCCAATTCCAAACCAGCGAAAGCGAAACAAAAACGATGACGGCCTCCTAACCCCTCATGGTTACGGTTTTCCCAACCACCTCTGATCTTCCGTTCTCACTCACAAACAAACCCAAACTTCCTCAACCGAGAGACACACACAAATCCTTAACGCCCCTGCTTGCTTCTAGCTGGCTGACGGGTGACTTATCACGGTCGCCATACAACCTGCGACCAGCAGCAGTGAAAAACCTGACGCCGCTCGGAAGAAATCGCTTCCGGAGACGAAATCCGTCAACCAGGAAAGGCAAAGGCAGCGAGGGGCTGTGCGAAAAACTTCATCTTGATGCAGGTCACGGTATAAGGTTTCGAAAATTCTTCGTTGAGGCAGGGCTCGTAAAAGAAACAAAATTCCAACATCAGAGAGCAAAGCACATCCAATCGGTCGGTGGAGTTGAGCACGACTAAACAACAACCATCCGCAGAAATTCCGAAGCATTGTCATCCAAAGAAAGGGCCCGAACTTCGGTTCCGTTAATTCATCCCATGTTCTGAGGCACTCACCACGTGTGAATGATTTTCTGCAGGAGTTTGCGCACTTGCTTTGAAAATCCATCTGGCGGAAATTTCGGGAAACAAACCGTAAGCTTCGGAACTGAACACCGTGGGAAAATTTTTGGCTCCTACATACCTTTAGGGGTAAAACGTTTGGAGCTTGAAAATAAAATTGGGGAGAAAGTGAGGGTGGAAGCGTTCTGCGGATATTAGAAAGCACATACGCATTCGAGGAGGCACGTGTAGAGGTATAAAAGTCTCATAAAGTTGACAAGGGGTACACATCATAGTAGAACGAAAAAATAAACCAGAGGAGCTGGTGCTTGTATTTTGTCTGACTCGGTGACTGGCTGCCTAAATCGGGGAACAAGAGATGTGAGAGGTGAAAAATAGCTCGTTTATATTGATTTATAATGGAATAAAAATTGGCAGTAGAACACGGCACACAAGTTCTCCCGCGAGCCTTTCGTCACTGTCACGGTCGATGTGATTTAACCTACTTACGGAATTTAAGGGATGATTACTGGTAAAAATAACTAGAAATGGTCGCGGAATTCGTTTATTGGGGTACACAAGCAGATTAACACAATTGTCAAATTTATCGGCAATGCCATTTAAAAAATATTTTTGAACAAAGTATTCCAGCTTTCTACATTTACCTTAAATAAATAATTATTTGCACAGATAAATGAGCAGCATTTCATCTTTCATCTTGAGGATCAAAAACATTTTGTTGTAAGGAGACAAGTAGCTACGAATAATTTTGATATATTAACATTAAGTAGTTCATTTGAGCTAATAACATTGAAAACAATATTATACTTATTGTGCACAAATGTTCTGATATTTTTTCGAAACTTGTTGGAATGCTCGACTTAGATATAAGGTAGTAATTGAAAACATAGATTAAGGCATAAATATAACACAAAATTTGTGTAAAACCAAAATGGTTCAGATTTGTTAAGAGTGGTTCTCCAATGTTCAAGTTTGAAACAAAAGAATACATAAAATTTATGCAGTCTAAATTTAAAAGAAAACATTAGGGGAGAGTGGGGATACTTGATCCCTTTTTCTTATTTTCACCATATCTTTTTGGAAAAAAATTAGCAACTCAAGTTTCAATGCTCCTAAAATAAGAACGATACTTGAACCTGTTGATGAACTAGAAGCATTTTCGTGGGAGTAAAAAAATTGAGATATTTTTGAAGTTAGGGGAGACTTGATCCTTTATTCAGATAGCCCTAATCCATGGAAAAAATCAAACAAAACCCCAAGATAGAATGTTAATTGACTATTTCGGTCATGTTTGTTCTCATTTCAAAATCTATAATTGTCAGAAAAAAAATTCTATAGCTTATTCTCAACCCTTATGACATTGCATACTTACGGGCGCATTTTTTTATAAACAAGGCAAAATCAATTGTTTTAGCCCTTTTCTTCAGATAATTGATGGATGAATATTAGCTATCGGATAAATATTAGTAATCTCGTAATCAGCAATGGCCACGATCCATTAAGAAGAAGAATATACCGGGATCATTTGTACCCATATATTAGGGATCAATTGTACCCAAAATCAATATTTTGGAAAACTTTTTCTGAAAAAAGTTGGGAGTTTTCCATCGCTTTGAAAATATTGTATTCTGAAGTACATTTTACACGCAAAAGATTGATGTATTGTATTAAATATTTTTGTTATAATATTTCCATGTTTGGAACATTTTAAAATGATGAAAAAAGATCTTCAAGTCACATTTTGTGAAATTTTTCAAACAAAGTTCAATAACCCAAAACTTATTTTGTTAAAATTTTTTGAGCTTCAACCATTGCTGTTTTGTTTCATTTGGAACATTTTTCTAGAACATTTGATTTTTGTACGACATTCCAGTTTGGAGATATAGCTAAGGAATCAAGTATCCCCAGGGATCAAGTATCCTCATTCTCCCCTATAGAAGAACTTACAAACAAATCAAAAATAATATATCAAATGCCAGACCATAGAATTGGAG
This sequence comes from Uranotaenia lowii, assembly GCF_029784155.1. Classification (NCBI taxonomy): domain Eukaryota; kingdom Metazoa; phylum Arthropoda; class Insecta; order Diptera; family Culicidae; genus Uranotaenia; species Uranotaenia lowii. Next base: position 38,447,436 of record NC_073693.1, read on the forward strand.
TTCAGACAGAAGTCAGCGAGAGACATTAAAAGTTTCCTGATTTAACAGATATAATCATGCGGTCTCAATATATTCATTTCAAAAAAGAACTTTAAATAATTTAAGGGAATCAAAATCTCTACTCAGAAAAACTATAAACCTTGAAAGAACACAATGAAAATTCCAGAAGCAGTTTTAACGATGGAAATCATAAGATCAGAATCGCGGAAATAATTCTATTGCACAATTTATGGTCAGGTTTTGTAATGAAAACAAGATATGAAAATTGATAAGTAATCAATGGAATCTTGAACGAAACAAAAAAAATCAATAAAAATGTGGAAAGAGTTTGAATGGCCATTTTGAAATATTTATTAGAGAATCCATTCAAAATAAAAAAAATCAAATTAAAGTTTTCAGAGTCATTTTGGTGAATTCAAAATTGATTCAATAAGTTGAGAAATGATAACTGTAATTGAAAATACTTCAAAGTAATTCATTCAAAATTGAATATATTCAAATCAAAATTCAAATCAAAGAACCAATTAAAAAAATTGGAGACAGGAGCTCTAATGAATAGCATTTTTAAATTGCATTTTTATTTGAGGCCTTCAGAGCCAAAGGGGTATAAGTGACAAAATGGTCGATTTTGAGTTAATGATGCCAAACGATTCTTCTTATTTAAAACTATATTTGGCGATTTTTTCAGATTTTTAGAATTTTATCTACATACTTTTACGTTCCAAAGTAAAATAAAAAAATTCGAAAAATATATGGAAAATTGCCAAACACAACAACTTAAAAGCCTGTTGTCTCGAAATACGTTTCCATGCACTTATACCCCTTTGGCTTCAAGAGCCTCATTTCAAATTAAACCTTTAACAATTTAATGCAAGTGAATCAATAAACCGTTTTTGGAAACATTGAATAAATGATATACTCACCTGAATGGTTAATAATCTTACATTTTTACAAAAAAAAACATTCTAAGCTTAATATGGAAAACATTTTCAGGAAAGAAACAATCAAAGTCTCCGGAAAAGAGTGTATGTATGTATGTTTTTTTCTTTTTTTTATAGAAAAAGCTTCAATAATCATATTCTTTAAAACAAACAATCTAGCTTCTTTGCCCACAGCCGTTGTACTGAAGCGGAAATTGCGAGTTAAAGACCTGCCGGTGAGACTTTTTTTATCTTTTTCGAGAATTTTTTGCTTTCAGATATTTATGGGTTATGTCCTTACGTTCTTTGATATCTCATGTTTGTCTTATTCTCCCATTCACTTTCGAAAATGTGATCGTTTTCAGGTACGAAGATGTACCAAGACAAATTCAAAACATAAGATTTGAAATAAAAGCCTTTGGTTTTAGGTTTAAACTTCAACCAACTTTTTTTGTCTTTGTCATCAAAAATTTGGAACAATTATTTTCTATTTCTCATCATAAAATTTTACTTTTTTGTTTTTTTTTGCTATTTTACCGTGTTAAAGATTCTTCATTTCTATTTAAATTATTTCTCTTTTAAATTTCCATTTTCCTTTTTTACCATCCTAAGCAATATTTTGTTTATTTTAAATTTTCTCTTACCATTCTATTGGATTCTATCTTTTAATTTTGCTCTCTATGCTATTTCTTATTTTTTTGTTTTATGTTTTTTGATATTTCACAGCATTTTTTTCATACTTTTGATGATTTATCATCAATTTTTAGTTTAAATTTTAGGTATGGTTTCATAATTTTTTTTCTTGGTCATCAAATTTTTGTTTTTTTTTATTTTTTCTCATGCAAAAGAAATATTTTTTTTTGCTATATCGTCTTGAACAATTTAAAACTTTTAGAAATGATAATCTTTTTTTTCATCATTTGATTTTACGATTCCGGTTTTTTTTTCTATTTTACCATCTTTTACAATTTTAGTTTATTTAAAACAGCTTTTTACCATACCAATAAAAAAAAATTATTTTTCAGTATATAGTGAATTTTTTTCTTGCCATGTTTTTTTTCAATTATTCAAAATTCTTTCTCATATTATATTTCTTTATGAAAATTTTTGAATTGTTTTGTACAATTTTATCGCTTATTTTTTTCATATTTAATATAATGACTTTTTTTTCTATTTTTCTTTGCTGTTTTTCTTCATATCATTTCCCAGTTTAAATTTTCTCTCACCATGTGATCCATTTGATGTCACTTTTATGTTTTTTATAATCCTTACCTTCTTGGATTCACGATTTTTTTCATAAAATTTTAAATGTATAATTTAGTTTTTATTTGTTTTTGTACTTTTTTCAAACAACTTAAAAATATATTGAATGAAAGCTTGTAAAATTTTTCTTCACTGTAAATCAGTTTTATAACAAATCCTTTTTTAATATTTGTTCATCTGAAAGCTCTCCTGTCTAAATCCTTGATTTAATCCTTGAAAATTATTGAAAGAAACCATAGAAGCTTTCCGATTTTTATAAAAAAAAATCAATTCTTGTTTTTCTATATAATAAATAATTCAATAATTACACTGGGTGACAGCCAAAAAATAGTCTGGGGTTTCTCAGCTGATTTAGACTAATTTTTGTGTCCTGAGTTAGAATATCACATTGATTTTGCTGTATCAGGTCAACTTTTTGAGATACAGCCATATGGCTATATACGCTTCAATATGCTAGTAACAGGGGTTTTGAGTTCAATCTATGTAATTATAAAATTAACTTATTAACAAAGATAAGTCCTGGGCACCGCACAAGGTGTGCAAGACGTGCGTGGAATACCTCCGGCGGTGGACGAAGGGCACGAAACTATTTGGACTATTTTCAAAAAATCTTTTTTTGTTACTCAGTGTTATATAATAAATAATTCAACTTCGCCTTTCGATTGGAGTCAAAATTTGTAATCAAAGAACTTCGCCTTCCCATCGAAGTCCATTCAGTGTTATTCGACTATTTTTTTTTCAAATTTTATTTTTTTTTTTAGAAACATTAAGAAGCAGAATCCTTAATTTATTTTTTTTCTCGTCAATGGATCATTCAATAGGACCTCCGCTTTTTCATCGAAGTCCTGTTTTTCTCAATATCACCGTCTTGGATATATTTTTAATTGAAAGGGGAGAATGAGGATATTTTATCCCTGGGGATACTTGATTCCTTCGATATATCTCGAAACCTACTCACAAATATCAAATATTCCAGAAAAATGTGCCAAATAGAACTAAACAAAAATGCTTCTATTTCAGCCATATTTGAAAATTTTGTTTTTTGAGTTATTGAACTTTGTTTGAAAATTTTAATAAAATGAGATTTGAAGATCGTTTTTATCACCTTTAAATATTCCTCACATTAAAAAATTAAATAATAATAGTTATTCCAATATGTTAATCGTCAGAGTAAATATATGAACTTGATAATGCCATATTTTTTTAAAGCAATAGTAAACTCTCATTTCTTTTAATGAAAAAGGATTTCAAAAATGTATGTTAGCTATGAATTTGCTTGATCCCTAGGGTCCAATGTTTAACCAGTAATTATCCTGTAATTATCCATTAATAAAAACTCAAAATAAGATATTTATCTCAAAACTAGAAAATAGCGCCTTAAAGTATACAACGCCTTTACAGCCGTTATATGACGAAATGAAGCATATAAATTTTTTTCGATTTTAACTTTTTGACGCTGTTTTTTTTTGTCACTGAGCTTTCAAAAGCTTTCCACAAATTAAGAAAATATCAAACAGTTCATGAGAAAATCGAGAAAAACGAATCGACAAAACTGCGATTAATAAGCCGAAGTGACGCATATCCATGAATTTTTGAATATGATACAGCTCGATTTCAATTACCCGCATAATTTTTAATCGACATATGTACCACTGATTTAGGAAAAAATAAAATTTTCACACGACGGTCTATTTTAAATAAAATAGAGAAACGCCCCCCTCCAATTCTCACATAAAGTGGGATCTCAAACAAAAAAGATGTCGAAACTGTTAGCTTTTTTAAAAAAAAAATAATGCAAATGACAACATCCACATTAAAATAAAAGCTAGAGAATTTTTTTAACATTTATAAAACAAATCTAATTTTTCATATAGGGTAAATGATCTTGAGCGGAACTAAATGGCTCAATTCGACGCAACTCGGAACAGTTGATTAGGCGGTATGGCTATGGGTTATATCCGAACAAATTTTTTTTCAGTTCAGCGGATATATCTTGGATTCTGCTTTCTAATGAGGATTTTTATAGTATTTTAGAGTAAACCCTAATAACTCTAGACCTGTTTTACTGAAGTAAGAATTCTGATCTTGAGCGGAACCACGCTGATCTTGAGCGGAACTAAAATATGATCTTGAGCGGAACCATTTTCTTCTGTCAACATCTTTAATAGCTCTTATTTCTAATACTTGTGAAACTATGAAAACTTCAATTAAATTTCATCTTTGAAGATTTTAAAGTTCAAAAACTAATGTTTTTACGTAAAAAAATGAAACTCAGCGTTCCAAAGTTGTTATCAAATTATCCGTTCAAATTTATTTCTAGCTTAAAAAAGTCCAATTTTCACTTTGATTCACTGTATCCTATTTTGACAGAATCGATTCTCTAAACTTAAATTATAGTTTTTTTTTAATCTCGAAAATTGAATTCGTTAGTATATTTGATTGATTATTTGAATGTACGTGTTTAGGGTCATATTTCCCCGAACAATTGAAGGTAACGACAAAAGAATATGCCTTAAATTACAGATGCCTTAAATTACAGATTTTACAAAAAAAACTGTACATTGCCCTAAATAAATATTTTTGATAAAAACAATCTGATTTTTTGTGATTTCTTATTCCCTTAATTCCTTTAATTTCATTGGAAATTCATGATATATTGGGTCATTTTTATATTTTAGTTTGTAAAAAACAGTTCATGTTGAAAATCTTTTCATACTTTTCTAATTCAAAGTAAGAAACCTAAATCAAATATTGACCAAACCAATTATAATTATGGAAATCCACTCGAAATTAAAAATTATTTGAAATCTGTAAATATTTCAAAATTTCGTGTTCTGTGACACAGATGCTGTGATAAAAGTTTCCTCAAAACTCTGTGAAATAACAGATTGTTTTGTGATTTCGGCAACCTTGCTCTTAGCAACTCATTCATAGAATAAAGTTTATAATAAATTTAGGTTTCTTATGAATCACCATAAAATTTATTTATATTAAAAATTTATGGAAAGATTAATAATTTAGCTCAATTGATAAAACAGTTATTTCTACATCCGATTTCCAGTTCGAGCTCAAGTGTAAAATCAAACACAAGGGAATCGGATAAGTTTTCAATACCAGACGACTAATTGAATCGTGGAGTATTATAAAATAGCTTACCCGGTATGCTTTGCTACACTTTGTAAAACTGAAGGAATGTGTGTAAAAAACAATTTGAATTTTTGTTTATTAGGTATAGTATATCGTTTCCAATTGGAATTTTAACATCTAAAACAACCTCTTAAAATGAAAGCTACTTCTTAAAGTACAAATAGTAATGGCAATAAAGATTGATTCTTATTCTGAAATAATGACTTAACTTTATTGGCTTCATTAGTTCTCGAATTATGCCAAAAAATATGTATAAAAGAAAGAATCAAAATCACATTTCTTGTACCCCAAAAAATTAAACTTTTTGTGTACATGGTTTGGTACGCTGTTACACTTATTAAAGTAATTTTTGGTTCTATTCGAACTTAATTTTACATCTTTTCTGTCCCTAAAACTGACATAATAAGAAAAATACAATGGTACTGCATGCATTTAGGGGTATTAAAAGCGTGTTAGACATTAGGCATAAGGCAGCGCACCTAGCGGTTTATTTCGGAAGCTAGTAGTTCCGCTCAAGATCAAAGATGGTTCCACTCAAGATCATATTTTACTTTTAAAAACTACGCCATAAATTGATATTTTTAAGGAAAACTTGTTAAAAAAAACACGAATAATGCTTTTTTATGAGTTTTTCTACCATTTTATTCATTAAGAATCAATTTATAATGGTCAAGGGTGATATAAATTGCCGTTCAAAGTCAGCGTAGATTGATGAAAATTGCAGCAGAAATGCGTATGTTTTTAAATCTTCTAATAACATAATTTCAGTTCATAAATTTTAGCAAAAATGTTAATGTTTGTAGGAAAACATCTTGAAAAAGTGTTTTTTCAACATTTTGATAAAATTCATAAACAATCGTTGCCTAGATCTTAGGAAAAGTAAATGGTTCCGCTCAAGATCAGATTTCGACTAGTTCCGCTCAAGATCATTTACCCTACTTAACGTTATTTTTCATTGTAAATAAATTTGTTTGTTTAGTGAAATCAAAAATTTTTTTTTATTTTAAAGCTGTGCATCGCTTTAATTTTATCAAAGAGAAGAATTCCAGCTTAAGGAATGAGCACAAGTTTTGAAAATTCAAATTTTTATTTTTTTTATAAAAATCATCAAATTTCAATGGAATTGTTTGTATGGATGACTTAATTCGTTGCCTCACATATTAAAGTATGTTATTATTCGGTTGAACTTCTCCTGAAATTTTAATTTGCAAATTTACGTCTCACGTCAATATTGCAAAAACAGTTAACAGTTAATATGGACGATCCCTTTGCCGACCCCTGACCCAAAATTTGATATATGATTTCAATTGTTTATCTCGCAAAACTCACATCTTTTAATTTTTTTCTCAATCCAATGTATAACAACGTCAAAATTGCTGAAAGATTATGTGCCTTGTTTGGACGATCCCTTAAAAATGATTTTTCTACAAATCTGACAACATTTTTCATCATTCCCGGTCATAATTAGTATTTGCAACTTCAGTTCTCTTGGTCTTAAGGCCAAAATTAGAACTAAGACGGCAATTGAGGACAACTAAACAAACTCCATAACAAACAAACGGAAATTGCTTTTAATGTACAACAAAATGCAAACCTCGAAAAGTTTTTCCGATGGAATCACTTTAATTTTCTTCCTCACTCAAAAAAATTTAAGAAGATTTAACGCACTGGCCATTTCAACAAAAGAAAGAAATTTGTTCCAATTGCACGACAAGACTTTCTAGGGATGAACGTCTCTCCGATAGAGAATCTTCAAATCAAAACAAACGTTTACATGCCGAACTGACCCACATCCATTTGAAGCGATTGTACGAATTTGACGCAAAAAGAAGAGTTGTGTTTAAAAAAGCTGTATTTCTTATCTACATATCTTTGCATTAATTGAACAGATCACATTTTATGAATAGTCCGAGATTAACGAATAGGGGAGAATGAGGATACTTGATCCTCGGGGATACTTGATTCCTTAGCTATATCTCCAAACTGGAATGTCGTACAAAGATCAAATGTTCTAGAAAAATGTGCCAAATGGAACAAAACAGCAATGGTTGAAGCTCAAAAAATTTGAACAAAATAAGTTTTTGGGTTATTGAACTTTGTTTGAAAAATTTCACAAAATGTGACTTGAAGATCTTTTTTCATCACTTTAAAATGTTCCTAACATGGAAATATTATTACAAAAATATTTATTTCAATACATCAATCTTTAGAGTGTAAAATGAACTTCAAAATACAAAATTTTCCAAGCGATAGAAAACTCCCAACTTAAGTTTTCTAAAATGTTGATTTTGGGTACAGTTGATCCCTAATATATGGGTACAAATGATCCCGGTATATTCTTCTTCTCAATGGATCGTGGTCATTGCTTATTGCGAGATTTCTAATATTCATCCAATAGCTAATATTCATCCATCAATTATCTGAAGAAAAGAGCTAAAATAATTGATTTTATCTTGTTTATAAAAAATTGCGCCCGTAAGTATGCAATGTCACAAGGGTTAACAATAAGCTATACAATTTTTTTTCTGACAATTATAGATTGTGAAATGAGAACAAACATGACCAAAATAGTCACTTAACATTCTATCTTGAGGTTTTGTTTGATTTTTTCCATGGATTAGGGCTTCCTGAATAAAGGATCAAGTCTCCCCTAACTTCAAAAATATCGCAATTTATTTACTCCCACGAAAATGCTTCTAGTTCATCTACGGGTTCAAGTATCGTTTTAATTTTAGGAGCATAGAATTTTCAAATTACACGCTGTCAGAAAATGTAAAAGAGTGCGAGTTGCTAAATTTTTCCAAAAAGATATGGTGAAAATAAGAAAAAGGGATCAAGTATCCCCACTCTCCCCTAAAGAGGAAAAATAGAAACTCGCTTTTATGTTTTAAAAAGAAAAATGGTTTAAACGTCACAACGGCGTAACACGGCAGAATAGGGTGGAAGACAAACTTCTAGAGTTTTCTTTGTCTGACACTTACAAAGTGTGAAATGGGTACTAGCATGGCCGAAAATAGTCAACAGACCTTTTATCTTTCGTTTTTATTTGATTTTGGCCCAGGCTTAAGGCTCCTTGAATGAAAGATCAAGTCTTTTCTAGTAAAGGATCTACTTAAAACATATCACCATTTTTTTCGTCTCACGAGAATACTACTACACAGAAAATTTTTTGACTATAACGTGTCACTGAAAACTGCAACCTTTAAAATAAATCACCTGTAATTAACAAAACCTGTAATTTTAAATTGTTTCCTTGAAAGTTAACAAAGATTCATTTATTATTACAGCAAATGTCCTGTAAAAAAGTTGTACACTAAAAATTAAATGTCACGCAATCGTGTTTTCGACCTTTAAAATTACGGTAAGTGTCCTGCTCCTTTTTGTTGCAGGATATTTGCGTAATTTTACAGGAAATAATTTTTGCTGTGTAGTTCATCTTTAGGCTCATGTGTCGTTTTTATTTTTGGAGCATTTAAACTTTAAATTACAAGCTGTCAGAAAAGGCAGAAAGTTGCAATTTTTTTTTCCAAAAAGAGATGATGAAAATAAGAAACTGGGATAAAGTATTCCCATTCTCTCTTACAGTTCTTAGTCTCAAATATCGATTTTCAATAAGATTATGGTTGTCTGATAGCCCGATTGTTTTTACTTTATTTGCAAAAATCAAACGATAATTTAAATTGTTTGATAATTATATATTTTGCGTCCAAAATATTTTTTTGACAAAGTTTATTCAATAAACTTGCTGATATGTTTCGATGAGAAAAAAAATTACTTTTCAAATTTCTTTATGATTTTAATTGAACAATACCAAAATTTTCCTGAATATTGTCCAAATTTTTAATTGTGAACTTTGGAATCGAATTCCTGGATTTTGAAAGGTTTTAAGATAAAATAGCTCAGTTTTGTCCTGTCGGGATAAGTGCGGAAAAATATCTGGTGAGCTTAGGTTTGAATCATTTTCGATAATCTGGTTCCAATTTTTTTAAATCATGATTTGTTGCCTGTGAGCATATTGTGGAATCTGTATCCAGTTCATTATTCTTGTTTTTCAGTTCGGTTCATCATTGGAACAAATCCCGATTCAAATTTTGTTTTTGCATTTAAATCTAAAATACGATTAATTGTCCATGTTTGAAGCTCATCATTCCGGAATATAGAAAGAAAATATTTTAAAAAACAAACCATTTTTAAAATTTTGATTCGAAATTTTTACTCTTAATGCTTATGCAGAATTGAAACTTAAAAAAGTTCCATAATGATGCTCCAGAATTGAAATATCAGAGTGTCATCATTCGAAATTTTCATTCGAATTCACTAGTTGAATGACGAATAGAAAATAGAAGAAGAAAATATATAGAAAAACTAGCTGACCTGGTGTGCTTTGCTCCACCTTCCAAAAATCAATAAAATTTGTTTAAATAATTAAAATTCAGTTTTATTACCTAGACAGCGTTTCGAACCAAATTTCAACATAATTTAGAAGCGAATGCTTTAGAAAAAGAAAGAGCAGCACCTGAAGTTTCCAACTACAGTTCAAAGATGTTTTAATAATATTTTCTTAAAATAGATCTCTAGATTTGTTTTTCAAGATCTGAAAATTTTACTCTGTTTTTATAAGCTTCAAAAAGTTCATAATGATATCAAAATGTTTATTTTAATGATATAGACTTCCAGTCCTTTCCCTCTTGCAATGCAAGAAGTGCTACTATTGAATAATTTTTTGTATCTAAATGACGCAATATTTCGCTTTATTTGTCTCATAAGTTTTCAAATTATGCCAAATATGATATGAATAAAGATCTTCTTTCCAACTCTACCCAGAAATAAGGAAAGGTCTCAAATTTTTCCCAAACAAACAACCTCTCTCCCTTTTGCTCGATAAATTCTCGATTCATGTCAACAAAGTTGTATGGAAGCCCTGATAACTTTTCAAGCTATTCAACTCAATTCATATGGAACTCCCTTTGTTCCTCCCATGTTAACACTGCAATGCAGACAGGTTTGTAACACTCATAAAAACATATCTCGTACCCAAATACCTTCCCATGTTTGTAGACATGACACATTACAACTTGAAGTAGTGCCAAACAGCATCTGGTGACTTTTTTACTGCAAGTTACTACACTTTTAATTACACTAGTTTACAAAATTTAAAAAAAAATCGTGAACTTGATTGACTGACCAATATTTTTAATGTAAAATCGGGCGTTGAATCCGAAAATGAAATTCAAAAAAATCTCAGTAGAACCGTTTTTAAGTTATGCTCCAAATATGAAATTTTGAAAAAATAAAAAAAAGTTCTTGTACTTAGATTAAAATATCTCGGACGGCATAACAGTGATTTAACATCTCTCTTTTGCATATCGAAGGTGAATAAATTTTCTATCGATCTTTGAACACTGTTTTTGCGTTTGACCAACAGTATTGTTGATATTAGTGACTTTATGAGAGAAAAAAAAATATAAAAAACGCATTTTTTAGAGAAAATTTTGTTTCAACAAAAGTTTTAGACTCGATGGTAGCATTTAAAAAATCTGATTTTCTTTCGCGCTTTAATTTCAATTTAAAACAAATATTTCAAGTGGTTGTTTATCAAAATCGGTTCAAAAGACTATTTTACCATAATAGTATTTTTTGAAGTTTATCATAATTTAACGAACCGCAGTACACTTATCATAGTATAGGAAGAATGAAACATGATAAATCTCACTCGCTTCAAGTCAAAATTATTTATTAGCTTACCAGAAGGTCACATGCCAAGTTTCAGGAAGATCTGACCATAGGGAGGGGTTGCTTGAGTCTCAAACGTGAATAAAATTTTGAGGTATTCTGCCTGGGAGGAACGAAAAATACTGGTTTTTCATCAATAACTTCTTTCATCACTAGCTGATTATTTTTTATGGTTGGTTTTCTTAAAACCTAAATTGAGACAAATATTTTACCCGAAGACTGTAACTCGATTGGATTTGAAACAGAAAAGTTATTGCGGTTCAAAGATTGTATTTGGTCGAAAATTCTATGTATAAAACGCAATGCGTAAAAAGTACTCCTTGCGTGTTGGACAAAATTTGCAGCCTTTGAACTGCAATAACTTTTTTACTTCAAGTCCAATCGTGTTGCAGTCTTCGGGTGAAATATTTGTCTCAACATAGGCTTTAAAAAAATTAACCATAAAAAACAACCGGCAAGTGATGAACAAAGTTATTGATGAAAAACCAGTATTTTGTGTTACTCCCGGCAGAAAACCTTAAAATTTTATTCACGTTTGAGACTCAAGCAACCCCTTCCTATTTATTACACTATAGTGTAATTTTTTTTTCTTGGTTATCAAATTTTTTTTTTTATTGTTTCTCATGCAAAATAAAAAAATTTTTTTTTGCTATATCGTCTTGAACAATTTAAAACTTTTAAAAATTATAATCTTTTTTTTCATCATTTGATTTTACGATTCCGGTTTTTTTTCTATTTAACCATCTTTGACAATTTTTAGTTTATTTAAAACTAGCTGATTTTACCCGGCCTTACTCGGGTTCTTCTAAGATAAAATTTAATATGAGTCGTTTGACTTTTTGAAATTGTTGAAGCTTTTTATCCATCATTTTAACAAATTTGACCATGTATGGCCATGTAAACTTTGTAAGTTTTGTTAATTTTTTTAAAGTTTTGTTTGGGATTTTAAACAAAATTTATCATTCCATATTAATGAAAAACTAATAGTTATGAGGTTTGCTAAAAATTTCTCTTGAATGCTCATTCATCCTATCACGAAAAACATTAAAAGGTTGCAAGGTATTTGACACAAAATTTGGGAAAGTCCGACTCGGCCCTGTGACCCAGATTTCGTTGAAATCTTCGCCCGGATTTTGCCTGGATTTATTAACTTTATTTGGAAAATGTAACAAAAAACTTAAATAAGTTCTTACTATTTTTCATTTTTACGTTCGAAATCCATTTTTTTTTGGCAAGTTTCAACTTGATTTGTGTTTTGAAAGCCTCAAACACGATTTAACATCCGCTGATGCGGTTTGATGAAAAAAAAATATTCAAAGTGTTTCCTTTTTGATTTTTATTGAATAATTCCGTAGTTTTGACCAAATTTGCTCGAATATTTCCTGGTATTTTAGTTTAATGTTTTGAAATAAAATGTTCTGATTTTGCCATACAGTTGTCCAGGTTTTTTTCGGTTCCTTTACATCCGGAAAAAAGGTTGGGAACCTTATTTTAAACCCATTATTTTTGAGGAAGCTTGAATAGATTTTTTCATTTATTTTTTTTTTTTTTCAAATGATAACAACTTATTTTTTATCTTTTTCGTGTGTTATCTGATGAAATCCAATATCATAATAAACATATTTAAACGACCTCTTTTGAATATTATCTCCCTTTTCAAGATGGATGATCTCCCCTCAGACAAACAGACGGGACACTCAGTTTTCATTCTTCGCAAAGCTTTGAAGAGCTAGGCAATATCGCCACCAGATGGCAATGCATGAAATATTAAAGAAATCAAGGTAGCCACTTTTATGACTAATCATCTCCATGGTGTTAACTTCGATCAAAATACTATACCAGTTCTACTACATATTTGCAATAAATAAAATAAAATAAAATAAAATATTATATTAAACAAACACCCGTAGACGCATTCGGTTCCGGTTCAGTTTAGGACTTCCTGTTCATTGGCGCTGTCATCAAGTGTACAAAGTGGAAGACAAAATCGAACTTTCTTTTTATAATATTTGGGTTCAAGAAACGAAATTTGTAGATACAGCGACTACGCTTCTTGGAGATAAGGCTGCAGCACGCTGCAGTTTCTGTACTTTCTGCTTAATCACAAGCAGAGATATGGTTATAAAAATTTTCACACCAGATGTAAGCGTAAGGTGTTTACGGTGCTCAAAATTCCAGAGTTCATCAATGCCATCGGTGCCATCAATTGCCATTAATTTTTAAGATAAACTTCTCATTTCAAGGTTAATCAAAACAGTCGAACTGTATGATGCTCCTGGGGCGCAAGACGATAAATCGAATTCACGTGTCAGGTTCGATAAAACAACGTTCAAGAAGACTTAATCAATCAAAACAAGAAGAGGAAAAGCGGAAGAAGCAACTAGTTTATTCGTAGGATGGATTTTAGGACTTAACGAGACAGTTCTGCAACAGCGTTGACCCACAGTAAGGAGGATTTTCATTCGACCGTAAATTTTTCAAAAATCATTAATTTTCAACAATACTTTAAACACATGCACCTTCTATATCTGCGAAAATTCCTTCTTTTTTATGTTAGTTGAATAACAGGAGTTCTTGAGAAATCAATTGAAAAACATCATGGCAGGACGGTGAATTGAAACAATTTCGGTGAGTTTTCGATTTTTTGTGAAAGTATGATATCTTAGACTTTTTATAACAACTGAAGCTATAGTTTTTTCAAATCATATTTTAACTAAATTTAAATTATTTTTATTAATTTGATGGAAACGAGAATTTCTTCAACAAATTAAATTTCATTACGAAACAAAATAAAAAAAACCTCCTTCCCCACAAACGAAATTAAACCTTCGGAAAATCGAAAACATTCAACGGAAAGAAAAATTGAAAACCTTTCCCATCAAATAAATGAGATGTTGTTATGTCACGCCTCCTCATCATTCCCTTTTTGGCGTCCTTCCTGGGATTGGAAAATGCCATACCATCATCATCAGCACCATCAACATCAACATTCAGCAGCAGCAGAAGTAAAACCGCCAGAAAACCGGAGGCAAACATCTCAATTATTCTTGGCTGATTTTTCCACCCCCATTACTTTGGAGTTGGGCTCACTCGTTCGCTACCAAGCAGGAATCACAAGCGGTTTTTGATTGAAAGTTGAGGCATCTTTTGAAATTGGTTTCCTTCGGATGAAATTTTTCTTCCGGTTGAAGAAAGGAGGCAAAAAACCCTCGAATGATGTTATCGGCAACCCTATCGCAAAGGCAAGGATCGGGTCTTCGATGTCGGCGAGCATAAATTAATTGCGGTCACAGAAGGTCGATTTTCAATGGGGCGAAACCCGCACGAACCAGAACCTAACCGTTCCAATCAAAGTGGCCTTCGACCCGTTTCGATAAAGGCTTTTGATTCAGTTGATTGATCGAATAAAAGTCATCCGGTCAATGTGATGGCAGCCATCAATGGGCACCTGATCGAGTTGATATACTTGGCGGCACAAATACCGGGGCCCACGGATCGGGTCCGGGTGACCGAGTGGATTCGAAAGTTGAAGGATACTCATTCGGAAAATTTGGCGCATCCTCGGGTGGTTCCTGAGTACCTGGAATATCTTAAATTGTTGCTCAGCCAGAGTCCAATTTATTTTGTGGATCCCTTTAAGAAACTACCGCCCAAACAGCCTGGATTGGTTCCGTTGGCTGAAGCCCTGGGAAATTCGTTGGCGGATCAGTGTCCCTACTTGCCTCGAACCGGAAAGGTTGCCCCGGTTTTACTTCATCGAAGTGGGAACGATTCAGCTTCAATTTCTGTTCAACGAGAGGCGGATGGAAATGTCGTATGCTACATGGCAATTTCCCCAAAAGACCCAAACATTTAATTGAAGATTACCACTTATCAGTTCAATTCTGGGTATATTAATCAACATCATTTTCAAATTGAAATATCATCAAAAATCCGATAGATCCAGAAGTGCCCTTGATATTATTTCTCGTAACTAACCTAAAATATTCATCTGTGAAACAACTATATAACAAATAAAATTCACAAAACCACGGCCAGTTGACAAAGGAAAGACATCCGGGGAAAACCTTTATCAATCACCGCCGTTTTTCCCCTGCAGTGCTGAGCAACCAGCAATGATCTGTTTGCACAACAGTACAACTGTCTAAATCGAATTAACCCCCGAAAAGACGCAGCTAATAAAGTACCTGAGTGCTGTCCAAATAATTCCTCGCTAATTTGCATTTGTTTTAGTATTCAAGTTAGGTTCCAAAAGTTTACGAAGATTTTTTGTGATTTAATTGTAGTCTTGAGTTCCAGTGGCAGCCCGCTTTAAAAACAATTGACTCCTATAATATTCTTGAATGTTTTTTAAACGAGTTTTTTTATATGAAACGTTCGACTATTGCTAATAGCATAGCTCGAAATAATTTATGAATTGCAATCAAGAATTACAGGTCCTATAAGGCTTCATACTCTATTCAAAAATTATAAAAAAAATTATGCCATGACCCTTTAAATCTGAATGTAGTGTTCAAACTATGTAAGTTTTAGAATTTTTTGCAATACAATCACGATAATTTTTAAATCTATTGAGAAGGTGATAACTTCATAATTTAAAATATCTACTAAAGAGTGTATTCGAAAAATATACAACACTTTGTTTTATGAATAACTTTAATATGCATGAATGGAAATAAATGAAGTTTTCAGTGAAGATGCTAAGTTATTTAATGTTTACAAGTGTATATTTTTTTGACTTTATGTCAAGTGGTTCTTTAAGATAGGTTCCAATGAAAAAATTAATCGACTTTAATATTTGCGTTCCATATGCGCCATCTGTGATGCGTATTATGAATCACTCCTTTTCCAAATCAAAGCTAGTTTTGATAGCTATATCTGTTTCCTGAAGTTTGACCTTCAAAATTACTCAAAATTATTAATTTAATCGAAGTTATGGCAAATTTAGCAGATTGTCCTCCTTAGGCACAAAATCAACTTATTTCACTTATTCACCCTTATTCTCGTTTTCGATCGAATGACATTCGTTCGAAAGTTTGGCAATTTCGTATTCTTGTTTTCGATCGAACGAATCAAAGCAGTTAGATTTTTCGAACATAGCTCGTTCGAACGAAATAGTGCATTCTCGTTTTCGATCGAACGTATTTTTTCTATCGGCTGACAAACGCAAGTAAAATCCTGCGAACTGTGAGCGTTTGGAAAATGGTGTATGAAGTTTAAATCGGTTGCTAAATTTTTGAGTGGCTCAAATGAAAAAAAAAATGGGAAAAATTCTTAAATGCTTCGGTTCAAAATAATAAAATTTTGTGGATTATGATGGATAAAATTTTTTATTCAAATTGATTCACTTGGCACTTCTCATCTTTAGAGTTATTCCAACAGTAGCAGCAGCAGGCAGAGCTACCGCCAAATTTCTGCATTGAAGACACCTGCGGTATTTATTTTGATTGCCGTTAGTTGCTGCTGATAACGATGACGGTAAACATTCGTTGCCGGAATCAACTTCTTGGCTCCATGAGATGTATTACAATTCTCTGGTTGCTTTCCTGACCGCCTCCGGGTGACTGGGGAGATAGATTAAACCGATGATTCTACTCTTGGATTTCGACTTAAAAAACCGCGCACAGGGGACAAAACGAAAATACTTGAAACACACCCGAAACTGTCGTCCCCATTCTGTTTTTCCGTACCGACATATTTTCTACCGTGTTCCGTCCGAATATTCAGAAAAAAAAATTACCAACTCGACTCGAAAAACAATGTTTACATGAAATTTTCTGACAAGAAACGTCATTTTGACCAATCCGGGTGCTTTGATTTTTCGAACTTGATCGGGTAACACCAACATCGAACGTATCGCATTCGAACGAAAACAAGAATAGCTTTTTCGAATTCGATCGAAAGTATCCGTTCGAACGAACGACAGATACGCCGTAAACAAGAATAAGGGTGATTATCACTCTAACAGTGTTTAAATGGAGTTAGGAGTTCATCACCCTTATTCTTGTTTACGGCGTATCTGCCGTTCGTTCGAACGGATACTTTCGATCGAATTCGAAAAAGCTATTCTCGTTTTCGTTCGAACGCGATACGTTCGATGTTGGTGTTACCAGATCAAGTTCGAAAATTTTGAGCAGCAAGCTACGTCAAAATGACAATTGTCATGTTTATCTTGGGTTGCGGGTCGAAAAATTTATGCGTTGGTTAGTGGAAAAACTTGAGAAAAAAAGGTTCTAGGTCGTGTGCTAAGGGCTGTGCGACTGAATAGCATCGGAAAGCATTCTAAGATGTGAAAATAAACAGCCGAGGGACTGATTCCAGCAGTGGATCTGGGCCGACAACATTCGAATCTGCAGGTGGAGTCCGACATCGAATCGGTATATGATGGTTCACTCAGGAGCTGGTTGTTTCCGGACGGAAGGAGCTGCTTTCAATGCCAATGGGTGGTGGTGATGAAAAAGCTGATGCCACAGCCGGTGCTCGTCGCAGATTGGTTCGATTGTCGTGAACAAGCGGGAAGATTTCAAAGACAACAAAGTTTCAAATTAAATTTTGCTTGAAAATTTTGAATAAAAATCTCATTTATGCAATTTTTCAATAGTTGTCATTTTTTAAACTACACACACACACTTTTTTTTTGAATGTCCAAGATAAGCAACACCAAACTTGCCTTTTTTTTTTTTTAAATGAGAATAAAATATTTTTCGTCTTCAAGATTTTTTTATTTTGCTGTACACAATTTCGCGGGTTTTATTGTAAAAAAATCTTATTTTGAATCACTTTTTAATTCCACGATCGATATTAATCGTGATTAAACTTCATTAATTGCTTTAAACGATCATAGTTCGCAGCGTCAGACTCGCGTTTGCCAATCCATAGAAAAAATACGTTCGATCGAAAACGGGAATGCAATGTTTTGTTCGTACGAACGATGTTCGAAAGATCGAACTGTTCTCATTCGTTCGAACGAAAACAAGAATACAAAATTGCAAAACTTTCGAACGAATGTCATTCGATCGAAAACGAGAATAAGGGTGCATGACTTTGGTGTTTAAATTTCGAAAACTTCGCCCGTGCCCGTAGCAACAATTACACTAAACAAAAACTTATTTACTATTTTTGAATCATAGGCTAGCAAAAATAATTTCGAATCGTGAAGCTTTTCTCCTTTTTATAAAAAATATTAAAGCGATGATGTTTCATTTACATTTCTTATTTGCATTATCACAACTCATCCTTAATATTACTTCTGGAATCAATGTTTCTTCAATCTTGAATAAAGGTTATTTCGCATTCAGACTTACCATTTTCTATTGGTGTATTGTCTGACATTATTTTTAAAAGAAAAATTTAATCACTTTGGTTCTGACACAATACCAAGCCTTCAAAATCTACACTCAGAAAATTCGACACATTGACGATATAGATTATTGCTATTTGTATCCCATTTGAAAAACACCACCACTGTTTCACTGATGGAAGCATTTTATTTATCGAAAATTAGCATCGCTTTTCGAAAGCTGGGACTTTCCCCTTTAGTTTGAGCCCAAATTTGAAATAACCCACCGGGTGGTCTAGAACAATTTATATTTTGAAGATTTTTGAATATTTCAAATGTTTTTTTCAAACACAAAATCATACTACTCACTGTTAAAACGCTTGTCTTACCTTAAGCGTCAACACAACTGCATTATGTCAACAATGTTATTTAATAGGAAATTTTTCTGGCTACAACTTTGTAGAAGACATCAAAGTGATACAAATTAAGAGAAAGAGTAAGAATGTCACAAACAGAGTGATTATGTTTTCATTTTAAAAATCTAACAAAACTTCTCTTCACTGATGGAACTATGATCAGAAACTAAATTCAACCAACTCAGTTATTGATTTGAGCGTGTTCAAATGTTCAGGATGGTTATTTACATTAAAAAATAAATATTTACATAAATTTGGCCAGGATAATCTGAAGTAATGGGCATTTAGGGAGTTTTATTATTCCGGAACAAATTTCAAATACTTTTTTTGTCACTTCAATTTTTACAAAAATCGCGAAGCGGGAAAAATATTAAGGTATTTTGAACAAAAATTTGATTAATTCTTCGAGAATTCAAACATTTGAAAGAGCAAAAGCCAAACTGTAGATGAGTATTATATGACCAGTTGTAAACGCTAAATTTTCTGGATTATTTGATTTTATGCAATGTAGATTGTATACAAGTTTCATTATTTGATTCCTTATTACTGGTGTCGTGGTAGAAATTGGAACTCTCGCGTTACTGGTCGCAGGCTTCAAATATCAATAGTTTTTTTTTGTTCTATTTACAGCTGAACAAATGAAACCAACTACAATATTGATGAATGGCGATGGTGCGTAGCCTAGGATGCTTCCTTTTTAGAGTTAAACTTTGCTAAAAGCAGACCTTTTTCGGCTTTTCTTCCATCGCGGCAGACCTAATTATTCATCTGCATGGCAGACTTAATTATTCATATGAATTCTGAAAAGAATGATGAGTTCTGAATTTGACCTATGAATTTCAATTCCGAATATGAGTGAGCTCAAATACTTAAGTACCAAAAAGTATTAAACTTTCTGCAAACCTTTCCTAAAATTCTACATGTTATCAAATTGCATCTTCTATATATAACTTTTTGATTCATCATTCCATGTTTTGAAGTGTTTATTTGTTAATTATGTTCCAGAGTCGTTTCGAGAATCAGTGATGGGATAGGGATTATAGTGAGGAAAACAGCTAGCTGGTAGGAAATTCGATTGTTTGTTTTCATAATCCCTTAAAATTTACTAATTAAAACACCTCGCAGATATTATTGGGAGTTTCCTTTCGAAAATGTCAAGGAACATAGGAGGTGTAGGTCATCAAAAGATCGCACCATTTTCCAAAAATGGCTCCTGATCCAAACTTCTCCCTTACTAGAAAAAAAACCCTTCCTGAGATACTTGAATACAGATTCGCAGCCGTATATACGGTTCTATAGCTGGTGATACTGACTTATCATTGTTTCAGAGTTTTCAAAACAAACTTTTGAAGAAAATTGGAATAACAGATTTATGGTTGATCCTAAAAAGTATCTTGCTAGCAAACCTTCGTTCATCCCTCTTTGACTTCTAGGACGTGGCCGGTGCTGTTTGTTATTGATAATTTTTTTTTAAGGGAGAGCATGAGTTTTGTGCATTAAGAATGAGTTTCTTATCCCAAGTTGCATTCTTTTGGCACCTGTACAAAATCGATCAATCGCGGAGTAGCAACCATTGGCGATGTGGAACTCGTTCTACTTAGCCACGCCAGCGATCATGAAATTCGAAATGCATTGGATGATTCGATAAAATATATTATTGTATTTTTATTAAAATCATGAGAAAGTGATGGTATTTTGAAAGAATAATTAAAGCATTTCGGACTTAATGATTTAAGGTGGATATGAGTAGTCAAACAAGTTAAGCTAAGCTAAGCTGAATTTCAATTACGAATATGTATCTCAAATTATTTTCTTATGACTGAACTCTAAATCTAAATTGTGAATCTAAATTCCGAATTAAAGTAATTAATTCTCGTTCTGATCCTCCTTATCCCATTTTTTGCTGAAAAATTCACAGACGTTAACTTTTGTGATTACAAACAACTTTTGTCTAACGAATTACTTTATCGTAAAGGAAAAAATTTGTATTGCATAACCAAAGGGGCCAAAGAACTTAATTTTCAGTACTTTTTAGCTGCAAAAATTATTCTCGAAATTTTTGAATGTATTCAAACTGCTTCATTGCTATATTTTTAAACAATTCTTGTTACAGTTTTTATGTTAATGGTTGAGGTATTTCAACTCATACAAAAAGTTAACTCTAAACAAATTTGTCGATTTGTTGTTGTTTTTCCCAATCCAATTTCAGGTGAGGTCGGTTTAGAGCATGGGTGGCCAAACCATGGCCCACGGGCTTTTTGTGGCCCACGAAGCTGTTCGAAAATTATTTGAAATTTTTTTTCTCAAATCTATACCAACTGCAGTCTGTCAAAAAAAAAAGACTGAGAAATCTCGATGATCTGATTAAATGTAATTTTACATAATGGCAACTATTAAATAGGGAAACAATTACAATAAATGTTTGTTTCAATTCTTCAAATTGTAAAATTTCTCCATAAATGTGGCCCTTGCCGTAGTGGGAGCGTTAATAGCTTTTAAGCGCATTCTTGTTTTCATTCTGAGGCGTTTGAAAGGCCTCAGGACTCAGGAAGACAGTAAGTTAATAAACTCTCGATTTTAAATCGTTTAAAAAAATCATCGAAATATATTCACATCACAATCATAATAATATTTTTAAAGTAGCTTATTTTGTTCGTAAGTAAAGATGGCTCCCATACAAAATTGTAACGACTCTCATACATTATCAATGTGGAACACGACACAAATAAAATAGCTTTCTAGCCCTTTTTTTTAACAAATTTAATAGACAAACATCACAAGATGAAAAATCACATTAGAAGAAATCTCTGTCGTTTAAAAACGGCGATAGAGGAATGTTAAATAAGCCATCAATATATTTTTTGAACTTCAATAGAAAAAAGTAATTTATAACAATTCTACAAATTTCAAATAGCTCAGTATTGACAATGTGCTTGGTATTTGTGTTTATCAATGATAAATGAATTAATAAAATTTAAAATTGGGTAACATTTATTAACATGTCAACTACACCCATAAAAACAAATGAAATTTTGCCTTCATTCGATTCCCTAAGCTCTCACACTATTCCTTTCTTAATTTTTCCTTCAACCTTTACCATTTGAAAGGATTTTTAGCCTTTTGACCTAGACTTGGAAAATGTCCTTATATTTTAAATATCAAGAAAAGTTGAACTCTCAAATAAATCAACCTGTTTGCTACGCTTTGATTTCATCAGAAATAGTGTTTGTTTGCCGGGGCAATTTGTTCTTGACTTAGTATTAACTAATAGGCACTTTATAGGCAGCACCAAACGATTATGGCTGATGCATGAAAAATTACAATTTTCGTTGAACCAGAGTGAACCGAGGCTTAAAAATTTCCCACTTTTTAAATAAAAAATATTTTAGGTTTTTAAGTTACCGGTTCTGTTCTAAACGATGGTAAGCAATAAAAATAAGCCTTTATTATCTATCATTATAAGCGAAAAATCCTACCAATCCATTAGAGGAAATGCAAAATATAACTCATAGGACTCAGTTCGGTCTGGCCGAACGAAAGTTTATACAAATGCTGACGATCCGCAACAAGAATTTTTTGGCCACTAATCAGTTTTTACAGAGCCGAAGAACAGTTTTGAATCGGAAACCCGAACAAACTGCTGATTATTGCGTAAAAACCAAATTTTTTAAGCAAAACGTACTTATAATTTTTCCCTTTACAGTGGCTCTCAGTTCACCTTGGCGCAACTCATTTTTGCTAATTCCGCTACCTGCAACATTGAATTTTTTCAAAAATATCTTGAAAATTTGGAAAAATATCCTGATTTTCATTGAGTAGGTAGTTTAATATGTTTTGCATCCTCTGCAATAGGTTAACCATTTTTTTTTTCAATTTGGCGTTCAGTTCGATCTGGTCGAATTCCGACCCTGTAATAATTTCATGTTGAACAAAGTTACCCCGTTTTACGGTACCTCAGTTACATAATTAATTAATGAGTTTAGGATAAGTTCGCACTTGTGTTAATCCTAGTATAATTTCTTACATAAATATAAAAATACAGTTAGTTCATAACTAATCATTTATTACTTACGGTTCTGATTGATAATCAAAACTTTTACCGTCCAGTTGTGCTCACTTTCTCGGCTGGGTTGATTCTTTGCAGCTACTAATTTCCGTCTACCGAAGAATCTTCGAAATAGGTCGTCTACAAAAATACTCCATTCTATCAGCGATTAACATCCAGAGTAGTTATTTATTCCGGGTTAACCCCGTTAACTGCAGTTTATTCCGTTATAAAATATTCCAATATCCATTATCATCCAATTTTCACCTTTTCCACATTTTTGTAAAAAGTTCCATTCCATCTTCAATCCACATTTTGTTGGCTTTATGTTAACTCTTTTTGAGAATGGTTATCCATTAATGTAACTAAAACGAGAAGAACAACACGCCGGAATACCCCTCCAAAAAAGTTTTAAATATGATGAACAAAACATTATTTCTAATACATTACAGTACATCGTTCCAGTAATGAAAGCCAGATCCGGGGGGTTCCGATTAATAAAGCAAGCAGATTATGAAGCAAAGAAATAAAGTGACCAATGAAACCCCACTCTCCCATACATAAATTATATTTCAAAACGGTTGAAAATTTAAAAATTTAAAAATAACTTCAAATCAGTTATTTTGAGAGCTTTTCCGTAAGGACATTTACACAATTTTATGGTAATCTATCATTATGTGATATTCTATTTTATCATTTGTTGTAGAAGTTGATCGAAAAAGTGTCATATCCAGGATTATTATTTTTAAAACTGTTAATTCAAACGAATATTTTCCATGAACCATTTCTCATGTGCCTCATATTCAATTTATAACTGCTCACACACTTTTTCTTACATTAACACAAACTAAAAATGGTATTGGCTATAGTGGTGGTTCACATTTTTGAAATATGGGAACAATTTGATATGGAAAGTTATATAAAGCATTTTCGTTTCAATTGAAGTTTTCGTCCAATAAAATGTTTTTTCGTTACTCAAGCACGTATATCCACTTTCATAGAAGAAGAAAAAGAAATAACGTATACCGATATTTTTTAATTTTCTTTTTCCTACTTTGGAGTTGTTTTTGAAAATTCAAAACTTGGTCAATGATAAGGGAGAATGAGGATATTTTATCCTTGGGGATACTTAATTCTTTCGCTATATCTCATAATAGTAATGTCTTACAATCATTAAATGTTCTATTAAAATGTGCCAATTAGAACAAAGCAACAATGCTGTAATCTCGACAAATTTTTTAAAATTTTAGTTTTCGAGTTATTGAACTTCATTTTTTTTTATAAAATGTGGTTTGAAGATCTTTTTTATCACTTTAAAATGTTTCTCCCATGGAAAAATTATAATAAAAATATTTATTCCAATATGTTATTCACTTGAACCTAATAATGCCATATTTTTAAAGCAGTAAAAAACTCTCAATTTTTTAAGAAGTTTTCCAAAATGTATGTTATGGGTAAAAAGTCCAAAAACATAATTTTTTCTTCTGAATAGATCGTGATCATTCGTTATCAAGAAATTATTAATATCTGTCCAATAAATAATGTTTATCCAGTTATTATCTGAAAAGGATACCATATTTATCTAAAAGCTAGAACATTTAGCCTAAAAGTATGCAATGACATTAGGGTAGTAAACAAACTTTTAGAATTCTCTTTGTCTGATACTTACAAACTGTGAAATGAGAACTAATATGGCAAAAAATAGCCAACGGACCTTTTATCTTCGGATTTCACTAGATTGTTGCCTAAAGTCAGGGCATCTTGAATTATGGATCATGGCTCCTTTAGTAAATTATTAGTCTCCAAATCAAGTCAAATATCACTTTTTTTTAAGTTCCACAAAATATGTTTAAGCCCATCTACGATGACATGCATCGTTTCAACTTTTGAAGCATAAAAACTTTAAATTACACGCTGTCAAAAAATGCAAAAGACGGCGAGTTGCTAAGTTTTCCCAAAAGATATGACGAAAATAAGAAAAAAGGATCAAGTATCCCCATTCTCCCCTAAGGCATATTGCCAACAAAAACATTTTTTATTGTGTGTTTTAAGAAAAAATTTCTCGTCAAAATTACTCTTTTTAATGACCCAATTCCATGAAGAACACCTTTTTGAAATAAATTCGGCTCAATTAATTGGGAAAGGATCCCTTTAAAATTTTCTCAACTTATGCTTTTGAAATGATGCCTTTTTTGCTGTTACGCCCATGCACAACTTCGTAATCAATTGTCCAACGAAAACGATTTAATAATTAGCCATCCATATCGAGTGCCCTAGCATGGAAGAGAGCAATTGCTGCGGACCAAGAAAGTTGATGGGATTTTCAATTTTTCCTGCTCATCGCAGTCAAATGAACTCCTAATCTAATATTCATGACGTGTTCTGACGCAGGGTACAAGAATAAAAAAAAAATAACGGCAGCACAGGACGCGACATTTTACTTCCCAAAGACAACAAGGATTCCACTTCTTCTTCCAGTTACTACAGCCAAGGATCCAGCAAAAAGGTAGATATTCGTAAGAAGTGGGAGGATATCGCATCGCATTGTTTCGTTGAAAGATTTTTCCCACAGTCTTCTACCCACCCACTCACTCATCTTATTCTAATTGAACACGTACTTGGAGATTGCTTTTGACAAATAACTGCGATTATCTGTAAACATGACGAACTTGCTGCTGCTTCTACATGTTTTGATTAGAAATCGTGGAGCTTTCAAGAGCAAGCAGTATGAGTTGTTCAATATTAAACTTCATTAATAGTCAAAATTGTAAAAATTGTCAAAATTGTCAAAATTGTCAAAATTGTCAAAATTGTCAAAATTGTCAAAATTGTCAAAATTGTCAAAATTGTCAAAATTGTCAAAATTGTCAAAATTGTCAAAATTGTCAAAATTGTCAAAATTGTCAAAATTGTCAAAATTGTCAAAATTGTCAAAATTGTCAAAATTGTCAAAATTGTCAAAATTGTCAAAATTGTCAAAATTGTCAAAATTGTCAAAATTGTCAAAATTGTCAAAATTGTCAAAATTGTCAAAATTGTAAAAATAATCAAAATTGTCAAAATTGTCAAAATTGTCAAAATTGTCAAAATTGTCAAAATTGTCAAAATTGTCAAAATTGTCAAAATTGTCAAAATTGTCAAAATTGTCAAAATTGTCAAAATTGTCAAAATTGTCAAAATTGTCAAAATTGTCAAAATTGTCAAAATTGTCAAAATTGTCAAAATTGTCAAAATTGTCAAAATTGTCAAAATTGTCAAAATTGTCAAAATTGTCAAAATTGTCAAAATTGTCAAAATTGTCAAAATTGTCAAAATTGTCAAAATTGTCAAAATTGTCAAAATTGTCAAAATTGTCAAAATTGTCAAAATTGTCAAAATTGTCAAAATTGTCAAAATTGTCAAAATTGTCAAAACTGTCAAAATTGTCAAAATTGTCAAAATTGTCAAAATTGTCAAAATTGTCAAAATTGTCAAAATTGTCAAAATTGTCAAAATTGTCAAAATTGTCAAAATTGTCAAAATTGTCAAAATTGTCAAAATTGTCAAAATTGTCAAAATTGTCAAAATTGTCAAAATTGTCAAAATTGTCAAAATTGTCAAAATTGTCAAAATTGTCAAAATTGTCAAAATTGTCAAAATTGCCAAAGTTGTCAAAATTGTCAAAATTATTGAAATTGTCTCAAAGATGGTTAGCAAGTTAATGTGAAAGGAAGCAAAAATTTTTTACTTTTTTCAATAAAGGAGTTCCCTCGAAAGGATTTCGAGCCTTTTTTTTGTTTTTTTTTTCACTTCTAAACAGCACGATTGCTACAAGGTGCTGATTTTTCAACTTTCTCGAAATATTCTCGTCAGACAATTTTCTAAGTTCTTGTTCGCATGTGAAGACCAAACAAGTGCTCGGCAAACAAATCAACAAGTTAAATTGGAAACATTATTGAATCAGTTTACGGCCCCAGGGCAAAGATGCTAAACCGTGCTTCTGGATGGTAATTCCCAGATCTTTTTTTTCCGTGCTCATTCCGGTGCGAAAATTGTTTCGGGTATTCCATTTCCGTCCATTCGATGCCTGGGGGAGTTCCAATCGAAAGTCAAACAGAACCAAAACTTTTGTTCGGCCTTTTGGCACCTCATGAAACCCCATCACTGACTGCCTCCGGAAAAATTACGAACCTCTAGCTTCTAACGAGCTCACAAGTGTCCAAATTTACACTCGAACTCACATATTTTGTCCTTTATCGCACCCGGCCGGTAGCCATCCAGGCGCTTTATAATCATGTTTGTTCCTCCGGGATCCGGGGTCGGTTTTTGGAGAAAACTTTCGGCCCCTTTCCTCCTTTTGCCCGGATCCGGATGATGCTGGACAATCGACCGGCACCAGCAGCAGAAACATCAGTTTAACCCTTCCTCGATTTGGAAATGTCATTTGCTGGGACCGACCGGGAGCTGATTAGCAATTCTAGGGAGGAAAACAGAAGGCTTAGCTTAACTTTTTTTTTCGGAAAGCCTCTACTAATAAAGGTTAAACGGGCATGTTTGTCGAATGCCGAAAAACTAAGGCATTTGATATATTTTTTGACCAGGAATGCGCTGGACACCGAAAAGCATAAGTTGGAATGCAAAACAAGGTTTCTGTTTGACTTTCTAACTGTGGGCAGTGATTAATCCCCCTAACCTTTTCTCCTGTTTCCTGCTCCGCTTTAAATTTACGTAAAAAATATGAGTTTAATATTCTAAATCTGAATGAAAAACAGTATCAGATTGTTTCTATTATGAATAACATCTTGTAAAGAAAGATAACACTAGCTGCTGAAAAAGGTGGCTCCAGAGACTTTTCCCCATTTTCAACACCAACTATATTATGTGATTTACATAACCGGTTCAATTCCCGGTAGTTTTTTTTTAAACCCGTGTATTTACCTTATCTTCAAACGAGCAGATCCTTCGTTCTACCGAAAGTAATTTTTGAACTGCTGCTGCTGGTCTGGGTTTTGTTTGCTTCCAACCAGTTGGGAAAAGCGTGTGGGTTTAAGGGTTAGTATTTAATCAATTGAGCGAATGCGGCTTCTTTAGCGATCACTGATCGCTGGATAAACACGCTTTGATCTTTTGATCATTCTAACGCTTTCGAATCATTGAAAAAAAAATTGTCATTGGTTTTTTAAACCTTTGATTGAAATTGATATAAAAATACAAAAATTATTAAAACTTTACCATTATTAGCTTGAAAGGCGAGAATCATCAATCGTGAGACATGGAAAACATTTTTTTTTTGTTTAAATTGAAAAAAAAATTGAATAAAATGAAAACAAAGAATCAATAAATGAGATTTTGGACACAAAAACGTTAACAAATTTCAAATTTTTATTTTCTAACTCACTTATATTTTGACACTTCCTCGCGCTAGTATCGTTCACTAGTGATATTAATCGGTTTGCAAATAAAAAAAATCATACTTGTAAATCATTTTAATTATTCAATCACAAAACCATCAAAAAAAGATTTTTTAAAATTTTTTAAATTTATTTGAAAATAAAAGTTATTGATCAAAAGAGTATAAATTTTTACAATGTTTACAAATAAATTAATTAAAAATATATGGTTTGTATTTTTTGCGATTTTCAAAAAACTTTTCAAAGCCAAAGCTTTTGTTTATATCCAAAGAAAGTGTTTTTAAAAGCGATCAAAACAGTCACAAATCGGTAAATTCACGTAGATACGACGGACGTTGCACTGCACGATGGAGTTTGAGGCGGCAAAAAGTAAAAAACTGAACCTTATTGGATCCCTTTTTTTCACTAATTAATAACTTAATATTTAACTAAAATATCTCAATCTTTCAACTCATTATCTTGGATACTAAACTCACCACAGACATAAGATTTTGAAAAAATTGAAAAATTATTATAATGAAGAAAAAATTTTTGATAACATATATTTCTTTAGAAAACATTTTTTCGAATATTTGAAGAACACCATATGAAAGCTTATATCAAACGCTTTTTTTTACCTGTTCCAAATTTTTACACACCAAATTGATCCATGATCGGAATAGGAAAATAAAAAATGTGTTAAAAAAAAACTTCAAAATCTTGTTAAAAACAAGTGCTGCATTGTTCCAAACTTTTTCACTTTTAAGATCTAGTTTACGGTCAAAATATTACAATAAAAGATTGTCAGGCACCCAAAAGCCCCATTTTAGAGATATGGTAAAATAAAGATGGAAATGTCAGCAAATAAGTTATTTTTACCCATTAATGAGCTGGATTGTCAAAACAATTTTAATCAATCATTTCACACATTTTTCCTTTGAGTTTCATGGCACTTTTTAGTAACACTTATCATTAAATTAGCAATAAGTTCAGTAAACGGCTTCAAATAGAAATAAAAAATAGGGTCGATAGTAATAAAAATCATACTAGTTTTGGTGGTAACCACGTTTATAAGCAATTTTTGTCTGAAATTTTTGTATGAAATTCTTTAAAATAAGTTAAAATACTTTTTTTTCTACAAATTTTTTAAAAAATTCAAAGGAGTCCAAAACACCATTTAATAATTTTTGCCGCTTGATTGTATGAAACTGCCCCATATTGCTCTTTCTGACGCATTTGACGTACGCGAGAAGAAATGTCATCAGTAAAAAGATGTCACGATCAGAATCGATGATTCATTCCAGCTTCAAACTTTGTTTTCTGGATTAGTATGTTTTTTTAAGTATCTTTATCATTATCTGAATCGTATCATTTACTGCAGTGTGAACTTTGGATTAGGATTGAGCAGACGGACTTATTTTGAACCACCTTGTCTTGTTCTCTTACAAAACAATAAATCATGAAAAAAAATTATTGCAATATATTTAGTGCCCGGGCTTCAACTATATTTATTTAAAAAATTATAATTAGTTGGTTTATAAGAGAGCTAGACAAGATGGTCCAAAATAAGTCCGTTGCCCTATGTTCAAAACCAAACAAACGTCTCAAAAAAGAAAACTTTCGAATTGAATGAGGAAATTTTTACATTTTCCAACAAAAAGAAACCGATCTACTCTAAACATTTTCAAAGAATTCTATTCAAATCCAGCTAAGTGCAAACAGCGAGAATGAGTGAATTCAAATCGCAAAATTTAGTTTTTGTAAAAATGTATAATAGGTATGCTTTGCAATAGGTTTTGACTCTTAAGATGTTCGGATTTTTACAAATTGAACATAATTTGGTTGGTTTTTTGTGTAGCTCGCTATTTTCGAATCAAAACCAAATAATTGAAGAAAAATTTTTTTGTGAATTTTTAAATAGAAATATAGTATGTATAGAAAATCGGGAATAATCTCTGGAGCCACCATTTTCAACACCTAGTGTTATCTTTATTTACAAGTTTTTATTTCAATTTAAACAAAAATTGGAACGGTGTTTTTCTCAGAATGAGAATATGAAATTCGTAATTTTGAACGTTAATTTGAAGCTGAGAAAAAACGTAAAAGAAATGTTAGGAGGGGATTTATCACTGCCCACAGTTGGAAAGTCAACAGAAAACTTGTTTTGCATTCCAATTTATGCTTTTCGGTGTCCAGCATATTCCTGGTAAAAAAAAAATGAAATGATTGAATTTTTCGGTTTTTGACTAACAGAAACAGTACTAAGATTCCTTAATATGTTGATATGTAAATGCGAGTCCAAATATGCAAAAGGTTATAAAATATACTAATAATTTAAGATTGTACAATTCGTTTTGATAATAAATCACTTTTTAAAGTGTACATAAAATTTTAAGGCTTAAATAAATGGTCCAGAATAACTTGAAATTTCGTGACGTGATTTCATTCCACATACCTTGACTGATAAATTTGAGTGAATTCTCGTCACAACTTTAAGGATGCATGACTTTGTTTACTGATGCTCATTCAGAAAACGTAATTCTTTTGGATACAACATGTTTAAAACATCAACGACATTCTATTAAAACAGAGAGAATAGGAAATCAAAGTGATATCCACTGAAGTAAAAATAAAATTATCAATGCTGCTGTGAATTCACGTTTCAAAAGTAACCGATCACAATACAAACACCTAAAAATTCCTTTTTTCCAAATCACGTTAATTTCAAATAAAATTCAATTTGCGAACGTTTTCTACTCGTTTTTATCCTTTAGTAAATTGGTTGACCTCTAGAATGAAAACAGTTCACAGAAGCCCGGAAAAGTGACGGAGGAATGTGTCTTAAATATGAATATGAAGTCCTGAAAACGAAAAAAAGGAAAAAAAAATTATAAGAAATTTACCTAAACTAAAAATGAGTGAAGAAATATTTAAGCCACTAGTGCAAGAAAAGTTGTTGTCTCACTCGTTTAACAGGTGTTGATTTCTTTTGATTTGTTCATTGTTTAGACCTTCCATAGATAGAAATTTTACGACACGAAAAACATAAACTTTGTTAAAACATCATCTGTATCATCTGATTCACTATCTAAAACAACGTGTTGATTCCTTTTATAATTTGAGAATTATCTTAACAAGGAATTGCAAAACACTTTTTATAATCAAATTCAATTTTAGAATAAGATTCATTATTGAATCTTAGAGTCTTGAGATTACGATTCATGAATAAAATAAAAAAGTAATTGTATCTTGTAGCCCTGTTTGTTTTACATTTTATCTTCTAGGTGTCTTATAAAAACTTAAAGAAAAAAATGAGCTCTGTAGTAAATGTTATGATATTTTTACTCTAATAAGTAAAATAAAAAAAACTTGCTTCTTAACCGTTGATCCAATTTTTTTCAATTCTTTGAAAAACTTGTGCAAATTTCAATTTAATAAAAAAATTTCTTGAACACCAAGTTTCTTAAACATTCATGTTTCGAGTGACAGTTTAAAATATGAAAAAACCAAAACTTTAAAAAACTTATTTTTATCAAGACTTTTTTCTGGTTTTTTAAATATTCAAAATATTCTTCCAAGTTGTATGTACAAAATTTATATTTATTGTTGAAAATTATAAACATGGTTTTTCACAAAGGGATACGATCCCATTTTATCAGCATAGAAAATGTGAGTTGTTCTAGTTACTTTTTTTTGAAAATTTATAAAAATAGTGCTATTTAAGCCCCAATTGAACAAACACCGGGAAACTTTCGGCTGCTCGCACTGTATGCAAATTGATCATCAAGGTTTTGTCAATGAAACACTGTAAAATTCCTTTCCGGCTTATTTGCATTTGCCATTTTATTAATGTATCAGAAATTTGATGTTTAAGACGAAGTTTCATTAAATTGTATTTTTAACAAGTTTGTCAAAGACTCCAAACATTTGACCAACGGCTTAGAATTCAAATTTATTTTCATCACTTTTAAAGGGTTTTTAATTCAAAATCATTAGATTTTACTAGAGAACAAATTTAGCTTAGCTTAGCTTAGCTTGATTGACTACTCACATCCACCTTTAATCATTGAACTCGAAATGCTTTATTTAATCAACAAGTATTAATATAATATTGACTAATGCCGTTGAATATACGTTGAGTATACTTTATAGAAACTCTTTATTGGTCTAGCAATGGTATTGAATAAAATGCATTTCGAATCCCATGATCGCAGGCGTGGCTCAGTAGAACGAATTCCACATCGCCAATGGTTGCTACTCCGTGATTGACCGAGGCCACCAATTTTGTTCAAAGGTCAAATGAATGGTGTCTGGGACTGACAGCTAATCCACAATGCCCAAAACTGATGCTCTCTCTTTAATCATCAATAACGGCGCCGGCCACGTCCTAGTAGTCAATGGATAGATTGGAAAAGAGAGAAAGGGATGAAAGAAATAATTCGTGCTTTAGGACCGAGGTCACCTCTGCATCCTAGCAAATAATTTTATTGTGGGGAGTGGGTAAAAGGATGTGATCTGGAGACACTTTTGACTAGTGTGATCTTTTTTAAGGTATCCTATTGTCCTACTATCTTAAAGGCTGGTGAAAATTTAAGTGTGTTGAAAGTTATTGAAAGAAAAAAAAATGTCAACATTCCTCGTTGATGATAACAATTATGCATCCCTTACTAAATAAAATTTATATTCTTGGGGTTGTTTCATGATTCTCATACTGAGTAAGGCCAGATTTTAAAATCCCGAAAAAAAAGTAAGGCCAGATTACTATGGAAAACATAGATTAATTTATGATTTTTTTAAATTTTGATTGTAACACACTATGAATTGATGAATAAAATTCTTCGAAAAAAGTCATATTTTCTTCTAATCTTGTAAACATTTGGTAGCTTTTCAGATTCACTCTATTGAACCAATTCAATTTTAAAAGAGACCAAATTATGAAAAGTATCTCATTTTTTCTTCTTTTTTTCTATTATTTGAATTTTAGTTTTTAATTGAACCTGAATGATACGAATTGATGGTTTTCCTGGATTTAGTAAACCCCTTATAATGATACGTTTCACACAAACGAAAGCTATTGGTTTGCAAAATCAATTAAATAAAACAATTATCAATCCGGAATTTTAGAAAAAAAAATTCAAACAAGGAAAACTTGACACGTCAAGCATGCATGTCTGGCACCTATAAATTGTCACCACTTGAGTTCACAAGTCTTCATTAATCGTTTGCCGTCCTGACTATAGTGATTCGAACCGGAAAAAATGTTATCGCTATCTTCCATACTTCCATACAAATTTTATTTTGAAACATGGATAAAGATAAAAACCATCAAGCAAAAACCGAGTAAAAACAATTACAGGCACTCGTATTAGCAGTCAAACCGATCTTCAACTCTACTGCACCTACCTCAAACAAAAAAAAAAGCAAGTAAATGAATATTTTAATTTTTCTAAATAAATTCTATATCGTTCGAATATATTAATTTGCTAGTCATGAGTTTTTAATTCAGATTTGTTTTTTTCCAAATTGCACAGTTTTCGGACATTCATGCTTGAAAATCAAAATTTATCCTAACACTAACAAATCCTAACGGCTTCATGCAGGCCTAGTGAGAAGCTTCAAAATTCTGTTTAATTTTTTTAGCGTACTTATCAACTGATGTTCATTTGTATTCGTATTCGTTAATGCATCGATTATTTCATAATTAATAAATTGTAGGTACATTTCAAAAGTTCACCATTTATTTCTAATCACTAGCTTGCAAAAACTGTCGAAATAAAGTCTTAAAATAAACGAACATTTACAAACTATTTTGTTGTTCCTTTTCCTACTTCCTCCGTTTATCTTTATACTGAATTCTGATTTGGAAGTGCTGAACAAGATAAACCAGTCATCCTGGTTTTATATGTCTTTGAATATGATTCATTATCAATATTAAATCTAAAACTTATCTCCAAAATTATGTTAAATGTCATTAACTACCAAAATTGCTCCTAAATACTTTGCTCATACATACAAAGTAAACTAATCTAAAATTAAAAAAAAAAACCCAATAAAGATACTTCCCAGTCAGTTTATTTTCAGTAGCTTTTCATTTGTTTGCAAGTCGTCTATGAAATTGTCTTTCCAAAACGAAATACCATTTTCAGCGAATCGAAACTTATTTTAGCGAACCATTAGAAAACCGTTCAGACTCAGACATTACACTCAATGAACTGTTTTTTTACTCTAAACTCTACTATTGCGTACTTTTCTTCGATAAAATATTCAAACGAGACAACGTTTCGATTATTGTAGTAAGGGAAGAATGCCAACTGCACCCTTCAATTGGTTTATTGCTTCTAAAGTGGTTAAAATTTCCTACTTTCAAAAACTAGTTCGTCCTTTTCATTTCACAGATCAGTTCATATAAAAGATATAAATGACTTTGCTAAGCAGTACATTTCATTGTTCGTAAAGTATTTAATTTAAATTCGAATAGATATTGTATGTAGATTCACGTTTGAAAATGTTTCTATCATAAGAAACATGCAAGTTTGGAAAAGGTGAAAACATTAGAATAATTTTTTTTGATTTTACAACAATCCATGTTATAATCAGTTTTTTTTTGTTGTGTTGGTGGAAACAAAATAATTCGAATTTTTAAATGAATCGGAATAAATTGGAAAAAAAAACTTAATGCATCACACTTGTATACAATCTACATTGCTCAAATCGAGTAATTAAGATTGAAAATTTGAAAAAATCTCAAATTTAAAAGTGCTACAACTTTCATCTTCAGTTTGATTTTCGTAAAAAATATCAGTAAAACACCTTAGTCTTTATTTCCCCCCTATTCCCAGAGGAATTTTCGAAAAATCAAAGAGGCGTGACAAAAAAAGAATTTGATATTTGTTCCGGCCTTTAAATCATGTGTCACATTTTGACTATCACCTATATTTTTTTTTATATAGCTTGTGGAAATTTTAATCTTGATCAGTATTGAACAAAATAAATTAGGCCGGAACAAATTTCAAATCCTTCTTTTGTCACTCGGAGTTGGAACATCGCGATGGGGGGGGGACAGAAGAAAATAATGCGAAAAACAAATAAATTGGAATGAATTGCACGAAAGCTCGTATGCAACCAAATTGCAAACTATATTATTGCATAAAACTATTAAATCATGTATTTTTTTTTTATCGAAAATTCAATAAAATCAAGAATACAAAATGTGAATTAGGTTCTATTTTTCAAAATTTTGTTCTTAGTCTTGTCATCTTTCGGATATTTGAATTTTTATTTGAAATGTACCTAAAATACTTCAAACTTTATTTATTCCCCCCTTCGGGGTTTAGGAATTTTCTATGGGTGGGTGGGTGGGGGGGGGGGGGGGTGGGTGATAGTGACAAAAGAAGAAATTGATATTTGTTCCAGCCCTATTCAAAACTGATGAACCAAAAAACCAAAATATAATTTAAAATTAGCAAAGAATTCAGATTTTTCTATGTATTCTAGTTTCAGAGACACAATGCTTTCAAAACACGATTCTGGTTCAAAACCTGATCCTGATCGCGAATCTGATTGTAATACTGATCTCTATACCAAACCCATACCGATCTGAAGTCCTGTTTCTAGGTTGGTTTTTGTTCCAATTTAGAAATTCTTCAAAGGAAATCCTCTGAACAACTTTGTCGACGACTGTAACTTCGTATCTGATTGGACAAAAAAGTTATTAGCTGTTTAATAGGGGTATGTCTGTTAACATTTAAAAACAATATATTCAATTGACATTACTGCTGGTGCCTAGCCTGACTTCTTTTAATTAACGAGTCTATAGTAAACAAAGAGACGAAATGTCACGATTGGAATTTTAGATTTTCTGTCAGTGGAATTCTAGTTGAGCAAAACGAAGCAGTCTTAAAGGTAGCCCTACAGCAGGGTTGCAAGGTTATTTTGGAAGGGATCAAATTGCGCCTATTTGTATGAAGTCATTTTACTAGAGAACAAATTTTTCTTAAAAGCTTCTTCGCGATCACCTAGAAGATAAAATGTTAAACCAAAAAGTAAGAAGCAACCCACATCTTTATTTCAAAATTAATATTGATTCAATAAAAAACAACAATTGAAAAATCAGTATAACTATTAAAATATGATTTTTTAAACCAGAAATGATGGGAATATTGATGTTTAAAGATGCAAAACAGATTCATAATCATAATTTTTGCAAATTACAAAATATACTGATCAGAAGCAGCAATAAAAAAAGCTATTTTTGAACAGAGTTGAATAGCAATACCAGATAATTGTTAATAACCGGATTTTAACTTTTTTTTACTAATTTAAGTATCAAAAGAAGAATACGAATAAGCACAAGAGTGAAACTTTAGTTTTAAAATTTTCCCACCCCAACTTGGGAATATGGGGTTTGAATTTTAAATTCAATTTTTGGAGAATGATCAAAATTTAAATTAATTTTGAATCATATAAAGTTCACATATATATTTAGACAAAATAAATCGAACAAAGTTTCGCTCATGATCTTGTGAATGAGGTTAAAAGTGAGGTA
Organism: Uranotaenia lowii; assembly: GCF_029784155.1. Lineage (NCBI taxonomy): Eukaryota > Metazoa > Arthropoda > Insecta > Diptera > Culicidae > Uranotaenia > Uranotaenia lowii. Next base: position 38,484,153 of record NC_073693.1, read on the forward strand.
TAGAATTTTATGTTTTTGAGGAGGTGATCGCAAACTTCTTTAGTAGTATAGATATTTTTGATACCAAACAAAAACAATGTAAAAAACTTAAAAACAAATAATTTAGACAATTGAACCTGAATTGAAACAGTATCTTTAATCAAAGTTTGAAATTGAGATTCTTTTTCATGAGAAATGGTTTCAAATTTGAGTTTTCAAATGGAGATTATAAACAAAACTTGAGAGTTTCGGATGATCATGAGTTCACACAAAATATATTTTGAACTTTGAAAGCAAACTTAAAAATAATAGTATCCAATCTTTGGTTAACACCTTTTTGAGGTGAGGTTTCGATACAGCATAAGATTTTTTTTTTAAAGATCTTTATGTGCTTTTTAGTGTATTCCGTAAAATTTATCTTTTAAGCTCGTTTTTTATGTGTTTTTCACATTTAAATTAGAATTTTATCGTTTGAACGCAGATATGGTTTAATTTCCCTGTTCAGTGTGTTAAAATCCACCATTGGAAATGCTGATGGTATTTCCAATTGCTAGTGTAGAGTTTAGATATTTAAGATGTAATAATTGATGCGTTATTTAGTTTATTTCTGAAACATTTTAAAGTGCGTACCTAGTTAAAAGTATTTTGAACATATTTATAGCATTATTCTCCACCATGGCCATTGAGAGTAAGCCCCCCCCTTGTTTAGGTTTCAAAGCGAAATTTTCTTCTCTAAACTCAACATTTCAAAAATTTTGATGAACGGCTAGAAAGATTCAAGAGCAAAAATCATGACACTGAACTACAGCCAAAGACTCGAAATCTTATTTCAGGTCCACAATTCTATCACAGTTTTTCAAGAATTTCTCACTTGTTGATATTATTTTATTCCCCAACTTAAAATTTCAATTAGACACAAATGCCATAATTATGGTAAAGTGTCAAAAATAAAACCTTTAAAAAAAAATTAAATAAAATTTCAATTGAAGAAAACTAAACTTGTCAGATTGCCTTATTATGTAAACTTTATTTGCAAACTCAAACAAAAGTTTTAATTGATACATTAGAAATAGAATTATGTATTTTGTTGCAAATTTTTTGAGCAAAATTCATGAAAATTAAGATGAAAGATTTTTGGAAGCTGAAAATATAATTTGAAATTGACTTTTGTGTTGTGATATAGAAACTGGTTTCCAATTGCTTTTCTTCATGATTTTGATTTAATTATGTGATAGTGTAAGATATTGGAGAAAATAACCCTAAATTATACAACACAAATATTGGCTGAAAAAAACCTGGTTAGCTAAAGTTGGAAGAATTCTGGATTTTGTGGTTCCAAATTCGCTTATAAACATTAAAATTCGATGTATGTGATCCGATTTCGGATTCTTTATTCAGTCTTTTTTTTCATAATTGAAGTCTTATTTGGATCATAATTGAAAAAAAATCCTGATTCGAATCTTTATTTGCATTGAAAACCTCAACTGTTTAGTTGCTTTTTCAATAATCGAAACTCGATGTATTGGAATGAAAAAAAAAATTTAAAAAAAATTGACAGTTCAACTGTTCCATTGAATAAGAACTAAAGAAAGTTTCATAATGGTGATCCACAATTGAAAAATCCGAAACAGTTTCATCATTCGTTATTGAATTCCAAATAATAACTGAAGAGAGAATTCGTATTAAAAGCAGAAAATTCAAAATTCAAATATAAGATTCCTGGTTGAATATTTTGATACAAATTTATCATGTTGGTTCATAATATTATCTGGTATTCAGATTAGAAATTCTTTGTCAGATTCGTTATTCAGACTTTGAGTTCAGGTTCAAAAAGTAAGACAAAAATCTGAAATCCAAATAAAAAAAATCAGCTCGAAGTTAAGCATTTATCTAAGAAATTCATTAAAGATTCAAATTGAAGAATATCCCAGTTTCTTATTTGTGATTCCAGATTCGAAATTTAATTAAATATTTAATCATAGTCAGTTTGGAAACACAAACTAGCAGAAATTTTGAAATATTAAAGAAAATTTGGTTTGAAAAAAAGGACTAAATTTTGTTAACAGGATTTTTATTATGAAATAAATTATTTTTGAACATATCATAGGTCGAAGAACTATATCTTCAAGTGAAAATTAGGCTGAAAACATATGTTTTATTGGCTTTCATTTTGCAAATCAAACACATATTTACATCGTCTTAGCTGATTAAGGCTTTTGAGACTATTTTGTCATTCAAACACAAAATTTCGAACTAAAATTTATAATTTAAATCGAGTTCACAAGAGAAAAAAATAAATCTGTTTGAACCTCAAACATTATCTCATACTTTTATGTCTACATACTCTGAGGTTGAAAAGAATATGTTTTTTATTTGCTAATTTAAGTAGATACAAAAAGTTTTTCTCCAAAATAAATCCATGAAAATCCGTTATTTATGGTTTGAATCTTTATAAAAAGAATTCCATTTCAAAAACTAAATTTCGAAAGTTTGGATTTAAAAAAACCAATCTATTATTGAATAATATCTCAAAGCAAAATAAATATATAGAACCTACACATTTTTTATACTCTTTATTTCAGCAAAACCTTCCTAATGAGCCGTCCCTTCCACGGCCCTGATCTAGACCATAGTTTGAAGTTGCACTTTACCTTTTTTGAAAGTGTAAGTAAAGTGTTCTGATTCAAGTAAGGTTTTGGTATTTTTTAGGAGTTTCCCCAGCTTTTGGGCTCAAATGTTGGCGTTAAGAAGCCTTCTTTAAATGAATGATATTAAGGAACATTAGTTTAATTTTCAATACTTTTTTTGTTGAAATCATCTCAAAAATTAGTTTCTTCTCGAGAAAACTCCTAGCAAGAGGTCATCAGGAAAAAAATCACGTAAACAGACAGCATATTTTCCCAAACTTATCACATTTGCTGCTCACTTGACACCACTATTAAAGTGACAAAACCTCTCAAGGGAAAGGGATAAGGCGAGAGATACTGCTGAAAAGTTTAATCACTGCCTGACTTTTGACAGGGTGCTACCCTTTCCTTGAAAGGTTTTCGCTCATCCCTTCACTGGGCCAGTATTGTGGGCGCTCCAAGTGGCTGGTTGAGTTTTCTTAAGAGCTCGCTTTCCTCCCCCTCCAGAAGATGGAAAGTTTCCATAAGCACTTTATTAATACCCCGTACGAGATTGTCCCGGTGAGCTCTTCGGGGAGTAGTCCAGAAAATCCAGACTACAGGGATTGAAAAGATGAACAGTGAAAACAAACCTAAATGGGAAAATCGACCAGATCTAGGAAACAGAAAGCGGTTTCTGATTAATTTCTTTAATAATCATTTTCTACAATCAATAATTCAAAGTTAAAATTGTCCATTATGTCAGATTTCTACGAAATAAATTTTTGATCTAGTGACAAACTTGTTACCACTTTGGTAAAATTTTAAAATTTTGGTTAACATTTTAAACAAATTTCTAAAAAATATTTTAAAAATCAATTCACAATCAAGGACCAAGTCCCAAAGTCCGGCCCAAAGTTCATAACTTTTCACCGAGTTATTCATTCCCTGTACCTATTTCGGATTTTTACCCGTTTAGCATAATCCTGTTTTGCCTTGGCACTTTGAAATGGGGAGAAAGAAAAAAAATCCCCTCCCGGTCCGAGTTGTGCCTTAAGACTAAGTAAAAGGTGGCAAAGGAAAAAGGATTTCCAAAGTTAAGGTCCTTACAGAAACACAGAGCAGCTGATGGCGGCTCATAAAAATGGGGCAGATTTCTTTCGTTTTCTTTTCAGTTGTTTTTTTTTCTGCTCGCTGCGTTCTTCGAAAGTCGGGTGATTTTCCTGCAGCAAAGCAGCTTCATGATGAGATAAACGTGGGATATTTGACCGAATAGAAACTGCAGATCTCGGGGATTGTTTTCCCATTATGATCCCGTTAAAATCTTCTTTGGAGCGAAATTGAATAACAATAACTTAGCCAGAATGACTTACTTAGGACTTTGGATAAGCGTTCGTTGGCCGCCTGTGGAAAGAATTTATTGGCTTAGGCAAATGATGGAATGCTTTAAGAAACATCTAGATTTTTGCATTCCTGATCGGTAGAGTTTGCGAAGATTGAAATTATTAGTGAATACGAAAAATGTCATATACTAGCGGAGTAACAATTAAAACTCATTTGATCAATATTTGTTTTCAAAATATTCCTGCATTTTGTTAAATATGGCGTTTCGAAACGTTTTATTTCGAGGACATCTGAGTTTAGTTGTTTTTTTTTTTTTATAATTTATTTGAAAATTTTTTTGTCACTCGTAGTTGGAACATCGAGGAGGGGAGGGAGATAATAAAAAATAATGCAAAAAACTGATTATTTAGAATTAACTGCTCGAAAGCTTGAATGTAACAAAATTGAATGCTATATCTTTGGACAAAACCTATAAATCTAGTAATGTTTTATCGAAAAATTCAACAAAACCAAGAATACAAAAGGTGATAAAACTCTCTATTTCCACAAACTGTTTTTTGGCTCTTTTATACTTTCGAATATTTGATAAATTTATTAACATTGCTATAAAATACTTTAAACTTGATTTTTTTCCTCCTTCTGTTTTTTTTTGGAAATTTCGAAGGGGAAGAAATAACAAAACAAGAGATTGATATTTGTTCTGGCCGTATCTACATTACACATAAAAAAAATTGCTTTATGATGAAATTTTGTGATATTTCCGAAAAGAATTTTTGGTCAAAAACATGCCTTAACCCTTCAATGCTTAGTGCTGTTTTAAAACAACACCAATTAAAATTCAACTATCTCGGAAACGCATGAAAATTTTGGAGTTATATATTTACATGAAATAAATTTAAGAAATTAAGCTCATGGTATTTTTATCACGATACTTTAATTTATGTGTGCAATATCGAAGAAAAAATGCAGAATGATTGCAAAAATCTAACATTGGTATTTGTTTTTGTGAAAAAAAAGAAGTTTTTGCTTAATCGCTGTCGTTTCTTCAAATTTGAAAATTATAACAGATGTTTAAATCTCAATCAACCACAAATATCTTCTGCACTTAATGAAAAATGTTTGGAAGAAATTTGCAAAGTCGTATCTTAATAAATCAAAGATTTCGAAAATTGTTTTTAACTTTGAGGGGCCATAATTCTCATAAGACTAAAAATAATGACTTCACCCCTGTTCGGTTGTGTTATTCGATTTAAAATGTTATTATTTCATTGACTTAATAGCTGCTGTTTAAAAACGATCATGGATTAAAGTGTTTAAATTTTAAAAATCTCCAAAAAGAGGACCAAAGGCGATCCGGAAAAATGAAATTTCAATTTTTATGCCAAATGATTTAGAAATGCATGAAATGTCGAGATCAAAGTATGCCGCGAAAAAATTTGGATAATATCGATTTTCTAAGACTAAGCGATTTTTCGGAAAATCGGCAGATTTTAGAGGGTAAAAACTGAAACATTTAGCTCTTTGTGGAACCTCTAAATCAAGTTCGATGAAGCTGAAATTATGCTCAGGTCAATTTTTGGGACAATCTACAAAACGTGTATAGTTGTATTTAAACTTAAATTGGATGCCACCCTAGTATACATATATTCAGAGTGACTTTAAAATTCCCGTACTTTTTACAAATACTTCAACAACCTAGAACTTGTTTGGTATAATCATAACAAATAAACCTAACTAAAATAGGTATCATTTATTTTTTAATTCTGGTGATCAGGTAGAAAAGAAAAAAATACAAAACTATCTTAAAACCACCTTCTGTTGTCCTCTATAAATTTGTTTAAGAGAGAATAACATGCCTTCAACGCTGCTCGCTGCTAACACTCTTTACAGTGTTTCCTTCACTAAGGCCTAGATTTCACAACTGAGGCCTTCACTACCACCAACGCTCATGGAGAAAAAATATTCTAAAAAAAATCCTCAAAAATTTCCAGCATTTTTCAAGAAAGAGATCAAAATTGTGTCCTTGGCCTGTTCAGTGTTTTAACTTTACATTTCAGACCAATACTGCTAACCAACTTTAAGAAATTTCGCAAAATCAGCCATTGTTCTGTAAAAAGCTGTTAAAAAATGCTTTTGAGGCTCCAGAGTCAAGAATGTTCTCCTGCCGAACTCACAGGTCTATACCTAAAGGAACATCCCATGAAGTTCATCTTCAAGGTAAAATTTTCAGCGTTAAAGGGTGGTACGGTCAAAATTTGGTCAATTACAACTTGACGTATTTCTTTCAATTTTGCATTTAAAAAACCTGAACACCCCTCATAAGGTGTGTGTGTGTGTGTGTGTGTGTGTGTGTGTGTGTGTGTGTGTGTGTGTGTGTGTGTGTGTGTGTGTGTGTGTGTGTGAGTGAGTGTGTGTGTGTGTGTGTGTGTGTGTGTGTGTGTGTGTGTGTGTGTGTGTGTGTGTGTGTGTGTGTGTGTGTGTGTGTGTGTGTGTGTGTGTGTGTGTGTGTGTGTGTGTGTGTGTGTGTGAGAGCCGCTGAGACGACAAAGAGAGTTGCCGGTAGTTTCAAGCGAAACCCTAACCTCTCTCTCCGAAATGCCGCAAATAAGCTGGGTGTATCGTCTACAACCGTGCATCGAGCCAAAAAACGGGCCGGACTATCGACTTACAAGAAGGTACTGACTCCAAATCGCGAAGTTTGACTGCTAAGCAATTTCGTTTAAAAATTTGAAAATAATGATCACTTAACACAGATTTAGAAAAAAAAAAAAACTAAAATAAATGTCAGAAAGAAAATTAATCACGATTTGGAATGCGAATGTTTTTGGAACACCAAAAAATTCTGAATATAAAAACAAAGACAAACTTATCAAAATTATTCATGAAAACTTAAATAGTTTAACTTTAAAATTCAGTTAATGTATCTTAAAATTGAAAAAAGCTGTGCTGTAATTTTTTTTCAATAAACACGTCTTACTATAACAACATTATTGGTGAAATGCCCTAATGAAACCATTCGAAAAAAGTCTAACCATTATGAATACTAATTTATAGAATTTAATTGATGACTCAAGGGAGAAACATTTTGGTGCTTATGTTTAACTGATTGATTTGGTAGATTTTAGCGTCTTGAACTCGAATCTTTTATCAAATTTGAACTATCACATTTAGTTTTGGTGATATACAGATTTTTAATGTCTCCGTTTGAAGGGAAATCAATCATCCCTAAGTTGTGGCCTCTGTGGCCTGACTGTGTATTGACAGTACACAGTCCAACTGGCCTGCTGTGTTTAGGAATGTGTTGATCAAAAGTCGATCACGCTTCCTATACAGAGTAGTCTGTTGTACGGCAAAGGCGTACCACCACACTTTCATGCTTTCCAATAAAAATGCCCTAGACTTACAGTTTCAACACCTATCCAAACTTTATCCTACGAAGCTCATCTGATGCTTGCCTATCCGCCTATTCTTCATGCCTTTACAAATTCTTCTACCTAGCGTTTCATCTCGCCGCACGTGTCAATGAACATATTAAATTAATAATGCAGAAAGTTTAAAAAAAAACTTGATTTCATTTAATTTTAAATTTTTTTTTAAAAAATATCTAAAATTCCATTTGGCTTAAAACTTCTTTAAAAATTCGTTAATTGAGGAGAAGTAAACAAAAATAATACTTCTATAACTTTTTTCGCAGAACTCCAAATTATTTGAAGCCTTGGGCCATGGGGAAACGTGGGACACTCTAAATATCTGAGCTGAGCGTTGAGATAAAAATCCCAATCCAACTGTCATCGTCGTCGCTTTGCATAAGCATATTTTTTATATGTTGTTGACTTAAATACGCATCATATGCTTCTTTAGTTAAACTAGCCTAGAAAAATTAACTTACATAATAAAACAAACAAGCCCCTGCAAAATTGCATCCGTGGGAGACCTAAAGTACATAACAAAAATATGCTCATACGCCTATGATCTTAGTTTTGTCATGTTCTTTCACGTGGGAAAGGAAATTCCTTATAAAGGATTTTTGTTCGTCTCTATTGCATTGGAAAAAAATGGACAAAATATTTTTCATAACTCTTTATTTGGCATAAGAAAACTTTACAAATAGGTAAAACGTATTTTAAGTTCTGAATGTATGTATGTATGTATGTATGTATCCACCTTGGGTTTGCGGCAGCGCCGCGGTTATGGCCAAGAAAATAACCCACGCGTCCATCTTGGCTATCACGCAACACAGCCATAACACCTCAGTGAGACTTTTAAGGGAATGGAATCGTAAGCAGAGGCACTTACGGTATCCAGGGTTGTAAGGAGGAAAAGTCTCGAGAAACTATAACCATATTGTTGACTAACCAAGATAGCATGCAAACTATAATCCCGCCCCCAAGGCTTCCGAAAAAAGAGTGCGTCCTTAGTTTACAAGAAGTAATCAAATATGATCTTTTTCACAACCATGCCAAATTCCCTTGACATAAATTGAGAAAAGTCCGATATTCGAAACAGGTAACAAGCACATACTGCTACCCGCTCCTTTTGCAAAACAAGGTTACCCTGATGCCCCTACCCTAGTTGTTTATATTTGTAATAATGAAAACATGAACGATAGAACAATTATATATTTTAATTAAATACAATTTATGTTATGTAATATGATATGATATTATGATATAATGTAATATGATGCAATACAATACAATATAATTTAATATGATGATGATAATGTTAATGATAATAAAATAATATAAAATATATGTATTACAATGTTATCTAAATAATATATGATGTCATTCTTGGAGATTTTGATAATGCTGAAAACTGCTAAATGATAATTAACCATATTAGAATGCCTAGGTTTTCAAACATGTCAAAGAAAATAAAAAAATTGAATTATATTCAAATTATTAGAAAAATAATTTAAAAACTACTATCTGATTAACAGGAATGAAGAATATCGAATGGGTGATGTTATGTTTGAATAACAAGCATTTTAATGCTGCTGTACTGATACTGAAATTGTAAATGGTTTAGAAGACTCATGAAGATAATGCTCTTGAAATATTTAGAAAACGAAGAATAAATTCAGAATCTTATATCAAATTGTAAATAGTTCACAGGATTCATTTGATGCAAAAGATGGATATCAGCAATTAAATAAATTTCTCCTGAAATATGAAATTCAAAATTAAAACCCAAAATAGCTACTATATGAAGATTATTTTCTCTTCCACAGCAGACCTTGCAATTCGATAACCTAAAATGTTTAGCTTCTTGAGAGGAAAAATGTTTTTGAGAGATTTTCCATTTGTGCTTTCTCACAAAATATAATAATTAAAAATATTGAGAGTGTAGTATAACATCATGATATTATTTCTGGTTATAAAATACTATAGTATAAAAATATGTTGAATAATGAACTACAAAATATAGTTAATTTTGATGATGTATTAAAACAGGTTCACCAAATATCCTGAAAAAAGAATTATTATAAATAAATTTTAAGATAGTATGTATTTGTTTCCAGCCTGAGTATTTACATTGTCATTATTCTCCTGTAAATAATAATTAAAATAATTAAATACTGAAGTGCTGGTTGAAGGGAATGGAAGCTGAAATATACCTTATCTATCCCCGAATGTAAACCACTGAGCTGAAAAGGTAAAAAATTGTCATTTATTTAGTTCAAATTGTACTGTCATCCGCAAAAAAGGCGGGTGAAGTGAAACCAGTGTGAGAACGAGGAAAGGTTACGACAATAGAGAAGGCAGAAACTCGCGAAAAAAAAGTAAAAAATATGGAATGTCTTCGATGAATAAACAGAAGACTAAAAAAATAAAAATAAAAATAGAGCTCTGTTATAGAAAACAGAAGCTCGAAGAAGCAGAGAAACTAGCTCATATATTTTTTCCCAAAGTTAACGGACGGCTGGAAGTAAAGTTCCGTTAAAATAAGGGTAGAAGTTTATGAAAAGTGCATGAAGAAATTGTCAAGGAATTTTGAAATGTTGAGTTATCACCTGAATGTACGTACGAAGACCTAAATTTTGAATGCTCAAAGTTATCTTGAGGATATTTGGTTTTCAGAAAATATAGCAAAAAAAATGTTTTGCTCGGAGCTTACAGCACTGTCAGACTTTGATACCAAAATGAAAATTGTAGTAAGAGTACAGTAGGGAAGTATTGTAGGATACAGACAGGTACTATCGGCTTCTGAGAAATTTTGGGGACAAAACACTAACGCCAAAATAATATTGACGAATTAGACTTTAACCATTTATTCGAAAATTTTAACAGCATGCTTTGGAGTTTTTGTTTACACCACAATCGATGAAAGCTCCATTATTAATTTTTTCGTGTGGGAGTGATTGTAGCGAATAAGAGTGTAGAGAATAAGAGTACTAGCAAATATTATAACTTATAATCCGAGATAAGGTTTACTCGGAAATTACATTATGTTTAAAAAATTGTAGGCTATCGATATTTTCAGTATTGGCTCCTCAACTACCACGTGCGTTGAGACAATAAGAAATGAGAGAATGGCGAGTTAATTCTCTCCCATGTAAAGGAAAAACATCGCATCATTGGAAAGACAGAGAAAAATAGAAAGAGAGAAAGCAGGATATCGAAGATCAGTCTATTAACGAATTTTATCGCTAATGGTTAGTTTTTCTGTCATCCGCAAAAAAGGCGGGTGAAGTGAAACCAGTGTGAAAACGAGGAAAGGTTACGACATGTAGTAGTACAATTATATACAATATGATTCGCATTCGCAGTCGCCTAAAACTTCGGTTGACGCTACGCAACAACTCTCCGATTTATGAGACTGTAGTCAATCGGAATTGCAACATCTATTCTATTACGAGGTTATGATACAATTCCTGACATATAATTCCAATAGAAGTTAGGTGAAGAATGTGTTAGGTGAAGTTTTGAAATGAATGTCAAATTGTAAATTATTTCGTTTAAGAAGGCAATTTGAAAATTTAGAAAAGAATCATCAAGTGGAATTTATATTTTAATCTTAATTTGAGGGGAAAGTGATATTTTAAACTAAAAACAATGATATCGACAAAAGTTCAAGATCAAAACCTGGGACAACTTCACTGCAACTAAACCAAATTAATTTTACTTAAAATGATTATCATAATGTCTGTCAATATGTTGTTCCTAGCATTTTCAAAACTAGAATTTTACATGACAAAAATGTTTCGAATGAGTTGCTGTTTGTTTATATCCCATAGCAAACAAACACCTTATAAGTCTTGAAATATTAACAGTAAATCTAACAAAATAGTTGCAATCTTATCAAACTCTGTGTGACAGCAAAAGTAAATGACCTTGATTATTACATTTGAAATTTGCCTTATATTGATTCTTGGCGATTTTAAATTGGTGAAAATTACATTAAGAAAATGAACTTAAATTGTGTAATGTTTTGAAATATTAGAATAGCAGAATATTTACTAATGGAAGCAAAATTTGATTTCTGGCATCACTGCTTGTAGCAAGTGTCGAAACGATCGATGAACGTGGGTCAATTTTTGATTTCATCGACCCAAAGCTCGTTGGTAGCCTAGCTTGGGTTTTCAACTTTTGGAAGCTTCCGGTTCGAAAGCTTACCGAAAAAGGAAACGAGCTTTCAAACTGTCACATGGTAGTCAAATTTAAGATGATCTTTATCAAAGGTAAATATAAATAAAAGAAGTATACTTATCTTTAACTTTTCATTCGATTTTCACCATCAAGCAATCCATAATTAAATTTATCGATAATCATATCGATGTTTTCATGACGATAACTGTGTAGAGCTTTTGAATTTGTTGTTTACATAAGCACCACCTGGTTTTCAATTTAGTAAGCTTTATTGAAAAGCTCTCTGCTTTCACGAAATCGATCAAAAAAAACAAGAGCCAGGCATTCACTCAGCCTAATTTCAAATGAATTTAAATTCGATCACATGCCCTGTCCCAAACAATTATTTGAAAAATAACCCTTCTTCTTCTTTATCCAATCACTGCATTTCTACTCCACATCTCCACATCACATCATATCACATGTAAAACATGTTGGGACTTTTCGGACACATTTCATCGACTAGATTACGACCATCACAATCCATAACCCACACATACAGAGAGCGAAGAAACATCAATTTCGTGCTGCTGATTTTCTTTCCCCTAACGAAATATGAAGAAAACAACCAATAAGAAATTTTTTCATAGCACTAAATTCCATGATTTTTTCGAAAATATGCACTCTTTCACGGGATTTCAGTTATCACAAACGCGATCAATTGTTTTCTCGGTAATTTTGTTATAAAACACGGAATTAGCTTTTCTTTAAACCTTGAAAACGAACGAATTTACGCACCGAGGAAAGAACGCGTGATTAGCAATCAGAGTTGCCAACCGATCCCACGTATTTTAAGTTCTGAATGTGTATAGAAACACCAAAATATAGGTGACCCAAGATACCCAACAAAATGTGGCCCACGATTCCCCACAAGCTATGATTTGCAAATTTGTTGCGTTTGTGTGACATATTGATGTTTCATAAAAAAAATCCTTTTCCACGTGAAAGAACAAGACAAAACTTATATCATAAGCGTATAAGCATATTTTTGTTACGCACTTTAGGTCTTCCACGGATGCAATTTTGCGGTTGCTTATTTAATTATGTAAGCACGTTTATCTAGGCTAGTTTAATAAAAGAAGCGTATGATACGTACATAAGTCAACAACATATAGAAAAACATGCTTACGAAAAGCAACGACGATGGCAGTTGGATTGAGATTTTTATCTCAACACACAGCGAAGATATTTAGAATGGCCCACGTTACCCCACTTCAATATTATAAAATTGAATAAAAAAGTTACAGAGGTTGTTTATAAGAAACGACCGAGAAGTTCACGTAGAATTACAATGTCTTTGTGCGTCAATTTGCTTTTCGTCTTAAATTAGCATTCTAGAATAAAGTATGTCGAATTTTTTTTTAAAGGAATTGATCTTCAAGAAAAGTCATTCTTCCCTAAATTGTCGTTTAATACCTAATAATGGTCTAAAACGACCCATAAGATAGTATGCAGCCTTTTCAACTGCATAACAAAAAGCGAATTAAATATTAGTATAAGCACACTCAGAGGAAATCTTATTATAAATTTCATAAGATACATCTTATGAACCACTTTTTTGCGTCCAAACTAATTTTTCATAAGAGTCTTATGAAATTCTTTCAATTTTCATACGATGTTCTTATGAAAAATAGAAGAAACGGCATTGTGAAAAAAATGATGAACACATTCATTCACATCAGTTTTTTTTCATCATCTAACAGTACGAAGCAATCGCCAGTTCATAGTTATTATAGTTTTCCTTCAATGTTAAATGTTATTGTGCGAGTGGTGGAGTGCGAGATGGGTGGGTGGTGTGCGATGGGCCATTAGCATGGATGGACGGGTGGTGGTGTGCCATGGCCGTGAGGAAAGGATGGATGGGTGGTGGTGCGCAATAGGTTGGTGGGATAGCTGCGGTGGGCGGGTGGGTAGTGATGGGAGGTGTGTGTTGCATGGCGATGGACGGTGTTGGTGGGAAGTTGTGTGTGTGTGTGTGTGTGTGTATGTGTGTGTATGTGTGTGTGTGTGTGTGTGTGTGTGTGTGTGTGTGTGTGTGTGTGTGTGTGTGTGTGTGTGTGTGTGTGTGTGTATGTGTGTGTATGTGTGTGTGTGTGTGTGTGTGTGTGTGTGTGTGTGTGTGTGTGTGTGTGTGTGTGTGTGTGTGTGTGTGTGTGTGTGTGTGTGTGTGTGTGTGTGTGTGTGTGTGTGTGTGTGTGTGTGTGTGTGTGTGTGTGTGTGTGTGTGTGTGTGTGTGTGTGTGTGTGTGTGTGTGTGTGTGTGTGTGTGTGTGTGTGTGTGTGTGTGTGTGTGTGTGTGTGTGTGTGTGTGTGTGTGTGTGTGTGTGTGTGTGTGTGTGTGTGTGTGTGTGTGTGTGTGTGTGTGTGTGTGTGTGTGTGTGTGTGTGTGTGTGTGTGTGTGTGTGTGTGTGTGTGTGTGTGTGTGTGTGTGTGTGTGTGTGTGTGTGTGTGTGTGTGTGTGTGTGTGTGTGTGTGTGTGTGTGTGTGTGTGTGTGTGTGTGTGTGTGTGTGTGTGTGTGTGTGTGTGTGTGTGTGTGTGTGTGTGTGTATCTGTGTGTGTGTGGGTGTGTGTCGATGTCGCGGATGACCTCAGCTATCACCACTTGCTCCCGCCGCTGTTGTCCATCTCTGCTCTGCTCTGCCCATGTGCCAGGTTTGAAATTCTCAGAAAAAATGAAATTAACCGTCAGTCGACCCCTTCTTTTATACTTTTCGTAGGCTGGTAAAAAACCAAAACTCAGGAAGGGGCGGGGCGTCCTAGTTTTCTTTCACTTTCGAATAGCCAATCAACGTTGAGCACGCTTGGTATGTCTTTTAAGAAAGATGTCTTTGAAAGAGGCGTTTTTCGTGACGCGAGATCCGTTCGCGAATTTCAATTTGCCCCCCTATAGTGTTGCCGTAAGACGTAATTCTACGTCAAAAAACTGTAAACGGCTTGACGCAAAGTATGTTGCATGGCTTTTTTAAATGGTGGCTCCAGAGAGTACAAGGAAATATTCTAATTTTCGTAGTTTGCACTAGGCCTTCACTAGGTCTAAGTCAAGGTTTGGGTTTTGGTGGCTAGTCATGGCTGCCACGAGTTTCTGGGTCTGCTTCTCCTTCGATGCCTTCCATTCAAGCGCCTCTCGTTCTCATTTCTTCGCAGCGTGTGCCCAATTTATCTCCAGTTAAGTTCTGTATAAAATTGGAAACGCTTTAACAATTTTTGATTAGCTTCAAAAACGTGAAGAGCCACAAACAAACGAAATGAATGCATTCAAAAAATTTCTTTCAATTCAACTATCAGTTTACGCTCGGACGTTGGTACGAACGAACGCAATTTATCTTCGCTCCGAACCTAGTCAGTTGTCAATCCACAGTTTGGGGTTTTTTTTCTTCTTCACGGAATTTACTGCGTTATTCCATCATGGACAAGACCCGAAAACATACGTACAAAATTGCTTTCGGTCCAACCGCTAAGGCTCCAGCTTATCTTGATGTATTACGGTTTGTCGGTAACAAGTTAAAGATATCAGCAGCACAAGTGCACTCGATATATAAGGACGAGAATGAAAGATGTTTCTATCTGAAATTTCTGGACGAAACGGCCTTCAACATGTTTTCCAGCAGCCTTCAGGAACAATACGATTTTGGATATGAAGATGGAACGATTACCTCGGTGAAATTAGAAATTGCGAGCAGTCTATTTCGTTACGTACGAATTTTTAACTTGCCCCCAGAAATAGAGGAAAAGGAAATCGCTTCGGCTTTGGGCCATTTCGGAACGGTAAGGCAACATGTGCGCGAAAAGTTTCCGGCAGAATACGGATTTCAAGTCTACAGTGGCATCAGAGGGGTCCATATGGAAATAACCAAGGAGATACCCGCTAACTTATTCATTGGACACTTTAAGGCGCGACTGTACTACGAGGGCCTTAAGAACAGGTGCTTTTTCTGCAAAGGTGAGGGCCATTTGAAAGCAGATTGTCCTAAGCTCATCAAGTTGAAAACAGTTCAAAATGGGGCATACAGCCAGGTAGTTGCCAATGGTATTCTTGGAGCATCCTCGAGTTCAACCATACTGAAGCCGAACATGACATCACTTCCACTCCCGAATATTAAAAGAACCGAAAAAGAAATCACCAACTCAACTGCCGAACCTGACGAGCACGAGGTGTCGAAACCGTTGGAAAAAAACGATCGTAGCTCGCACGTGACCAGTCCCAATCCCGATAGTGCATCGTTGGATGGTGTTGCTGTCGACGATGATGATATGGAAGTTGAACAACAGACGCTGAAACGCTCATCGGATACGACCTCCAGCACCGACTCGGATAGTTCGCCGAAAGACAAACGTAAAGGCAAAAAGGAGATGAAGACAGCGCCGAGTCCGATCGATGGTATCAGCACGCGTAGCACGACCGCTGGTAAGAAGTGAGATGACGACCACCAAGCCTGTAGGACCAAGTTGCTTTTCAAACGTAAGTTTAGAAGATTTTCAAATGATGGTTTTCGTACTCGGTTTTTCGTTTTTATTGCCTTAACATTTTTCCCAATTTTTGTTTAAGCTCCTCCACAAATTCAGAAATGCATTTTACTCAATCGATCGCGACTATTAACCTCAATGCTATCAGCTCAATGGCAAAAAAACTACTATTGAGAGATTTTGTTAGAGATTTTGATGTTGATGTTGTGTGTTTACAAGAAGTTTCCTTTGAGAATTTTAATTTTTTGAATTCCCATGAAGCATTAGTAAATATCAGTGAAGACGGTAAAGGAACTGCAATTCTAATACGGAAAAACATTCAATTTTCAAATGTTATTCTCAACACAAATGGAAGAATTATTTCTACTTGCATTGGAAGCACTAACCTGATAAATGTTTACGCCCATTCTGGGAGCGGGTTTAAAAAAGAAAGAGATCACCTTTTTACACAGGAAATTTTAGTGCACTTGTCAAATAATAAAGAAAATGTAATTCTGGGGGATTTCAATTGTATTTTGTTACCGGAAGACACAAATGGTTTAGTTAAAAACGTATCCAGTGGATTAAAAAAACTTGTTTCGTCATTAAAATTGATAGATGTTGAAAAGAAAATTAAACAGAATAATACTATATTCACGTTCGTCAGGGGAGATTCGAGTTCTAGACTGGATAGAATATACGCATCATCAGAGTTTATTTCATTTATCAAAGAAATCCGCACAGTTCCTTTGAATTTTTCTGACCATCACGGTGTCATAATGAAATGTAATGTCGAGAATTCTAATAGTTTTGCTTTCATAGGTAAAGGATATTGGAAACTAAATTTAAATGTGTTTAAAAATGAAGATATATTCGATAAATTTAAAGAAATGTATTTAGAATTGAAATCCAGAAGATCTTATGAAGATATCAATTACTGGTGGAATACCCATGCAAAAACAAGCATTAAAAAATTTTTCAAAAAAGAAAACTTCCTGAGAAACCAACAATTTTATCGAGAAAAAAATTTCTATGATAATTGTCTTTTTGAATTATTTAAAAAACAAACTTTAGGTTTAAACGTTCAGTCAGATATGAAAATTGTCAAATCAAAAATTCTAGACTTCCAAGTAAGAAATATGAACGCTCTTAACTACAAATTAAAAGCACATACATTATATGATGAAGAAAAATTAAGTATTTTTCAAATTGCTAATAGACTAAACAGAACCGCAAATTCAAATACTTTGAAACTTAGGATTGAAAATCAGATAACTAATGATACGAATAAGTTAAGATCAACAATTTATGAATATTTCAGCAACATTTTCAAAAAACTCCCAGACATTCGAAATGACTATGAAAATATTTTAAATACACTAAATAATAGAATGAACGATATTGATCAGCAAATGTTAACTAGACCCATAACTTGTGATGAGTTAAAAACAGTAATTGAAACAGCATCTAAAAAAAGTAGTCCTGGCCCTGATGGTTTATGTTACAATTTCTATAGCGTTTTCTTTGAGTTATTAAAAAATGACTTAGTAGCTCTATTCAATCTATATTTGCAAGGTAACACAAATCCAGATAAATCATTTTATGAAGGTATCATTACACTCGTCCCTAAAAAAGGAGATATTTATGATCTTGCAAATCGTAGACCTATTAGTATGCTCAACGCAGATAGCAAACTTTTCACTAAAATTCTTTGGAATAGAGTTAGACCTTTAATGATAAAACTAATAGGCAAAGGGCAATCTGCAGCTGTTGATAACAGATCGTGTGTTGATAACTTGAAAGATTTAAGAAATATCTTGATTCAATCAAACTCGTCTAAGCGATTTAAAGCCGTATTGTTAAGCCTTGACTTAGAGAAAGCATTTGATCGTGTAGATCATGACTTTCTTTGGGCAGTTTTAGACAAATTCAATTTTCCGGTTTCTTTTATTAATTGTTTGAAACGTCTATATAAAAATGCTTATTCTAAAGTTCTTTTCAACGGGTTTTTTACTCCTTTAATATCAATTCAGAGCTCAGTGCGGCAAGGATGCCCACTGAGTATGGCTTTGTTTTCATTATATATTGAACCATTAATTCGGAAACTGAGTGAGAATATACCTGGATGTCTCATAGGAAATAAATTTATTAATGTTATATCCTATGCAGACGATATAAATATTTTAATAAAGAACAATAATGAGTTCGATACGGCTCTAGAGATAGTCAGCTATTTTAGTATTTACTCTAAAATAAAACTGAACTTATCAAAATCATATTTTTTAAGATTTAACTCATGTATGACTGGGCCCCACATAATTCAAGAAAAAGAATCAATAAAAATCTTAGGCGTGGAAATATTTCAAAATATCAAACTTTTATTGGAGAGAAACTATCATTCTTACGTTAATAAATTGAAGTATATAACATCTCTACATTGTTCACGTAACATAACTCTTTTTGAAAAAGTTAATCTATTAAATGTATTTATATTGTCAAAATTATGGTACATATGTCAGGTTTTTCCCCCAGAGAATAAATATCTGGCTCAGATCAAAATGATGTGCGGACGTTTTTTATGGTCGTCAACAATTTTCAAAGTGCCAAGAAACGAGTTGTATTTGCCTGTGTACAAAGGTGGTTTAGCTTTAATCGATGTTGAATCTAAATCCAAGGCATTGTTTGTGAAAAATATTTTATATCAAAAAGAAAATAATACATTTACAGTAGATGAATTTATGCTTAATCAAAAATACAACATGAAATTATCCAAAAACATGAAAAGTTGGATTTGCGTAGCTAATAATTTGAAAAACGATGATCACTTGAAAAGCTCCAAGAAATTATACGATTATTTTATTGACAATTTGAAGATTGAATGCAAAGTCCAAAAAGATCTACCGTCGATGTGCTGGGAAAACATGTTAGCTAATTTGGATAGTAATTTTCTCAGCTTTAAAAATAAAGATATACTGTTCAGGGTGTATAAAGATATTATACCAAACAAAGTAAAGCTTTTACGTAATAATATAAACGGTAATGATTCTTCAAACTGCGAGAACTGCGGAACTTTACAAACAACAAGTCATATAATAAAATCCTGTACAAATTCTATCTTAATTTGGAAGTGGTTAAAAATTACGTTAAATCAAAATCTCAAGATAAATGTATTTGAGCCAGATGAGTTGTTATCATTGAATATTTCAGTTAAAAATTATAGATATAAAGCAGGACTTCGGTTATTAGCTGAAGTTATAACGTTCAATATAGAAACTAAAGGAACTGGAGATTTGGAAAAGCTTAAACAAAATATAAGAAACGCGCGATTTAATTCCAAGCACCTGTTTGAAAAGCATTTCAGAAATCATTTGAATTTTTTCTAAGCTGTTTGTAATTAAACTATAACTAACCATAAGCAAAAACAACAAAAGTGAACATATTATTGTAATTTGAAAAATAAAGGTAATTTGAAAAAAAAAAAAAAAAAAAACTAGGGTATATCGTGGTTAGATTAAAAGAAATCTTTCGAATGCTTTGATTCAGTAAAATATTTAACAAAGTAGGCTCACAACACATATTAGTAATATAACAAAAAAACTGTTTTAAAACATAACAACCTTCGCCAAAAATAATACATGAAAATGATATATTTGCTAAATAAGGCCGGAACAAACATCAATTTCTTCTTTTGTTAACCCCCCTTTCGAAATTTCCAAAAGCCCGAAGGGGGGAATAAATAAAGTTTGAAGTATTTTATGGAAATTTCGAAAAATTCAAGAAAAGTCTGAATGATTAGAAGAGCTCAAAACAAATTGTGGAAGATATGAGCTTAATCACCTTTTGTATTCTTGGTTTTATTGATTTTTTCGATAAAAAATTACTTGAGTTATAGGTTTTGTGCAATCCCAGCAAACATTTAAGGAGGTATATCGCAGGAACAACAGAATTATTCAAACAATCATACCAGATGAAATGATTGTATTAAACTTACCAAAATAGCATATAGCTAAAAAAGTGGAGGCGATATATTTACAATGACAAGCCCCACCAAATGCAAAATTTATGTAATAAATTTTAAATAATTATTTTGAGTAACACAAATAGAAATTCCCCGACCGAGATTTGAACTCCAGACCTTCGAGTTTGCAGTCCGGTATCTCACCACGATGCCAACTCATCACGCTATAGCTCTATAGGTGAGATTGGATAGAGTTTAAATCGATGGACCGCCCATTTATCGTAAATCAGTTCACTCAAATCGTAAATGTTGAATTAGCAAATCCCCGTCTTTTTGGAGACATATTTACGAATTGGCCTAACTGCTATCCTACTCAACTATTTTTGGGCAAAGCTTGTCGCAAATGAATGATAGAAAATAACTCAATACCAACTTGTTTACGATGGTTTTGCATTGTTTTTATTTCCCCTCCCCCCCCCCCCCCCCACATGATGTTCCAACTCCGAGTGACAAAAGAAGAATTTGAAATTTGTTCCACCCTTATTTTTCATTATTCAAAAATAAATTACACCGCATTAAAAATGGTTTTTCTTAAGATTCATTTTCAATCAAAAGATTTTCAGCTATCCAATTTTTTAAGAACTGAGTATGTTATCGTTGAAATTCAAAAATTTTAGTATGACAATAAATCTATTTTAACAATTATTCTTTATTTGAAACATAACTTTGTCAAAAATTTAGCTATGTCAAAAATAGTTATTGCTAAATGCTGCGGTTGAAAAGCCATCTTTTAAGCATAATATTCGATTAAGAATAGGGCCGGAACAAATTTCAAATCCTTCTTTTGTCACTCGGAATCGCGATGTTCCGCGAGGGGGGGGGGACAATAAAAAATAATGCGAAAAACAAATAAATTGGAATAAATTACACGAAAGCTTGTATGCAACCAAGTTGCATACAATATCATTGCACAAAACTTAAAAAACAAGTCATTTTTTATCGAAAAATTCAATAAAACCAAGAATACAGAAGGTGAAATAGCTTCTATCTTCGAAAAATTGTTTTTTTCTTCTTGTAATCTTTTGGATTCTTGATTTTTTTTTCGAAATTTACATTAAATACTTGAAACTTTATTTATTTCCCCCTTCGGGTTTTTGGAAATTTCGAAGGGGTGGGGGAGGGGGGTGACAAAAAAAAGAAATTGATATTTGTTCCAGCCTAATCGCTGCGAGTTTACGCTCTAGAATCGTTGATAAAGGTATCTTTAAGCGTTATAACGTCACGAAAATTCTACTGTTTTTCAATTTATGATTTCCTCAAACGTCACATTTTGTCGAAAATTGGGGGTCTCTTCAAACATTTTGAGAGGAATTCAATCCAATCTTCAGAATGAAAATCGGTTCAGATGGTTGCGAGTTGCACCCGGGTAAAGAATGCGTTGTAACGTCACGAAAAGTGATTATCTTCTTTTCTAAAACGTTCAAGACTTGTTACTTCAACACAAATATAGATTTTCTTCAATACAGGTTTAAAATAACAATGCGCTCCAATAAACGAATTTGAATTCAACTTTTAAAGGAACAAAGAAATTATTTTTTTTTTTCATAAACCTGGTTGTATTCAAACGTCTTAAAAAACAGCATATAAAATCACGTTTGTTGAACGCTTGACTCGAGAATAAACAAACCATCTTAATAATGAAATTCTCATTGATAAGTTAAAAGAATATTTCGGTATCGAATTTTGAATACGGCGAATGAGCCAACATCACTGTTTCGAAAAAAACGCGTTCAAAGGTTGACAGCTCCATAAGCTCCCAGCAAAAAAATTATTTTGTTTTCTTTATTTCTCGAAAACCAAATATCCTTCAGTTAACGTTGTGCACGCAAAACGTAGATCTTCAAACGTACTGTATCACTCAGCTGATAACTCCGATTGTTTACATTTGGCGCATTCGCCCTTTTCTAAATTCACTACCGACTTGTGAAAGTGCCATGAAAAAAATGCAATCAGATTAAAAAAAAATTTAGCCTGGTAAATTTTAAAGATTAGCTTTTTATATCAAACAAATTCACAAGACTTTCAAAGAAAATGAACTGTTCTTTATTGAAAAACCTCAAAAAATGTTACTAGAAAATCCAAATCAAATAAATCTCACAAAAGAGATTTTCAACTGTATCACAAAATTAAACAAATTCAAATATGTATGTATACTAACACAAAGTCCCATGCAAAATTTGGGCCAGATTATACTACGGAAAGGGGCAGCGCAACTTACCTGAAGTTTGTATGGAATTATGCGGATTTTTTCGGCATGAAAAAAACAGTTTTTCATCAATAATTTTGGTCTTTATCAATCGATTTTTTTTAATTTGAGTGATTTGAAGCTTTAATTATGACGATATTCCATTTGAAGAACTCAATTCGATAAGAGTCACCATAACCATAACCCTTATTGAAATTGTAGTTTGTCATAATTGAAGCTTAGTGGATAACTTTAATGAGAAAAAATCGGCAGATGGAGACTTAAGAAATTGGTGCCAAATTGGGTTTTCATGTTCCTTCCAAACAAAATTTCTCAAATTCATTTCAGGTTCATTGCGCCTTCCGTGGACCCCCAAATTTAGCATTGGCCTTTTTGATAGACCTAGGATCAATTTTTAGCTTGCCACTTTAAAGATTATCGTGAGTCGGCTTATTTGGGCACTCTAATGTCCATTAACTAACTTGTGACAGATTGAAGGCCTTTGAAATAATCAATTATTTTTCATTTGCTTGCAATTGAATATTAAAAAGATTTTAAAACACATTTCAACTCGTTTATAAATAGGTAATGTTTACCTGAGTAAATTTGAACTTTTAGATTTGTATGGGAAAATTTAACATTTTGTACAAAAAAATCATCATCATTTTTGTTTCTTCTGTGCAACCGAGTCTGCTGATGATTTGTGTGCCAATTTATTAATTCTCCGAAGTAAATTTTTCGCTCAATAACTTTGTCGAAGACCGTAACTTCGTATCTTACTAGACAAAAATGTTATTAGCTGTTGAAAAAGGGTACGTCTTTTGGCATTGATAAACAAAAAATTCAATTGACACCACTGCTTGTTTCCCGCAAAGTATAGCATGAAATAAAGTCATGTAATACCTCGCTAGGCATTCAGCAGTGGTGTCAAATGAGTTTATTGATTATCAATGCCAAAAGACATACCCCTGTTCAACAGCTAATAACATTTTTGTCTAGTAAGATACGAAGTTACGGTCCTCGACAAAGTTGTTAAGCGAAAAATTTCCCTCGGAGAATTAATAAATTGGCACACAAATCATTAGCAGACTCGGTTGCACAGAAGAAATAAAAATGATGATTATTTTTCAGTACATATTCAATTTTCCCATAAAAACCTACAAGTTCAAATTTACTCATGTAAACGTTACTTAGAAATTTTGCAAAAAATCATGGATGAGTTTTGAACCAAAACGAAGCTTTTTAGACTCCAGGTTTTGGAAAAATCGAAAATGTCCTCAAATCGACTCAGACTAATATCACATGGCTCACTCCTTAAAACCATTC
Source organism: Uranotaenia lowii (assembly GCF_029784155.1). Lineage (NCBI taxonomy): Eukaryota > Metazoa > Arthropoda > Insecta > Diptera > Culicidae > Uranotaenia > Uranotaenia lowii. Next base: position 38,507,685 of record NC_073693.1, read on the forward strand.
AACTATCAATTTCAAGTTTGACTTTTGAAATTTTAATTATGCTTTACAAACTTCATACATTTTTTTATCTGATTAATTTCCACGAATAAATTTTTTCACACCAAACTAACTATGCGTGCAGCATGCATGTTCCTGCTTCATTTGTGCACTCAATTAAAATTGCAATCCTACTGTAACGAGCTGGCAGATATTTCATTGCACCATTTCAAGGGTAGAATCGTTATTTTTTTTCATCGACATTTTCACAACTCATTTTAAACCCAGCGAACTAATTCAAAACTGCTCTGCTCATAAACACACCTTCCGAGAAACAAAACTGGGGGGAAAAAATTATTGCGAAACCAATAATGACAGAAACGTTCAATTGAGGTGGGGCAAACAGGCGCATGTTTTGAATTTTCAATTGAATTAATTACCACACAATCACTATTGGGCTGACCATTTTTCCAATTGTGAGCATCAGTGAGTGTAGGTGTTTTTATGCTGATTAAATTTTAATTATCACAAACAATTAGAGCGGAAGCTTGGTTCAGTTGCTATTGTTTTTTCTGATGATGGTTTTAAAAATGTAATTAAGGTAATGGTTATTCAATTAAAAGGTGGTTAAGTTCAACTACTTAACTGGTTTTGGTTTTGCTTTTCAGTAATTATTTCCAGAAAGTCATGTTTCCAATTTTTATTAATCTTCTACAAAATTTTGTTAAAAATAAAAAAAAAACACTCTCTGGAGCCACTCTGAGCTAACCGACCTAATAGAAAAAGTATTGAAAAGCAGTTCAAGTTTGTTTAAAACTTATATTTTCTCGCTTTATTTTGCAGAAGCAAGTAAGCAGATTGGTTTCAATCCTTCGACGAACTTCGGCCAAATACCCATGTCATACTCGAGAAGCTTATGCTCGATGCCGTTGAAGAAGCAAAGCCCAAGTTTAATTGAGTTTTCCGAAAGGATTAAAAATCAATTTACCGTTATCTATGTTTTCCTCTTGTTGTTGCTCCCTACGCCACCTGCCAGATAGTTTCGAAAAGAGTTTCCTGTATTGGCAGCAAAAACTATCCAAAGTTCTCCTGTCTGCTTCGTGGAGCAAGTTTTTTGAAATTCGGCTGAAAAGCCATTTTTGAGAGAATAGTCAAGATGAACATTCAAAAAATCCGAAAATTGTTTTAAATTTATCAAGAAATTTTGTTTAACTTTCAGAATGAGCCTATTAAGTGTGAATATTTATCGAAATTTGGTGCCATAATCACGATTTTTTTTCAAGGGAGTTCTCGACATCAATAGAAAGAATCGGAAAAGTTTCCGAATACACTCTACTAGAATGGATCTCTTCATTTATCGACGAACCCAAATTTCACATACTGAACTCTAAAAAAAATGAACATTTCAAAAGTAATGAGCTGCATTGGAAATTTTCTCCCAAGCTCTATTGATCCAACTTTAACACTCAGAACACTTGGAAGATATTTCCGGAAACTGCGTCCTATTCAAATAGTTTTTCTGGGGAAAACTTCCTTAAACCTGACAAGCTGCCGGAAACAAGCACACATTCGAATGAGGTGAGGTGAGTTTAAAATAGTGCAGCAGCAAGCTCGCTTTCATCTATCCAGGTCACGTTCCGACTTTTGGCACACTGGCACTGGCAATCAAGAAGCGAGAATAAAGCGAAACGAGGTGTTTTGAAGTCTTCTCCCGGTCTTTCCGAAAATTGACCGGCTTGAGCTCTCGAAATAAGTTGCATTTCCGGTAGTGCGGAAGTAGTCGAGCGGAAACCGAAAATCTTCACATTTCCACTTCTGTGAGCCTCACCGACCTCCGCAATAGTTGTTTAAAGAAAATAATAAAACGAGAACACTAGTGGGGCGACACATCTTTTCGATGCTTCTTCCTACCCATGATGATGGCCAGTTTGTCGACTAACGACAGGAAAATTAGCCAGTTGAAAACTTTTGCTACTGGGCTCTGGCTTTTGTCGGAGGAGAGAAGGGCTCGGATCTTGGGATTACGAAAAGATCTTTTAAATGTTATGGTTCTTAGGGTCGGGGATGATGTGGAATTCTTATGGGTGCAGTTACATTAAGAAACAAAATGGTAGAAATAAAATTGGAATAAAACTTTTCACGATTAGTTATGTTGAAGCAAAACCTACTTATATGTAAATGATGCTGCTTTAAACCATATCTCTCGTCGTGACTTGTTTATTTTTTCCTGGATTGAGAAACAAATTTAAGGCATTCGTTATAACCTTTCTGTGGGAGGGATATTTCTCCGAAGTAGCTAAAACAATTTTTTTACACTTATTTTAAGCGTAATAAAACCCCTTTTTCAAAGATACTGTCAAGTGGGGCATCATGCAACACTGTTCGACTTCAATAACTTCTAAAATTTGAATGACCAGAGATAATCATACCGCTAGTTTTAAGGTTTAGTTTTAAGGTTGATGAATGATGGGATATCAAATCGACGTTGTCAGAAAAAATATTTTTTTCACAAGTTATTTTTTAATATACAAAAACTTTCGATTTTCACCCTACTAAGAAAAAGAGGTGTTGTTTTTAATGAAATATCAAATGACATGGTGGCCGATCAACTCACGAATGTGCCGGTTGAGAATCAAGGGCCGGTTCTTCAACATCAGCATCATCAACGTGCACAGCCCTCACCTCGGAAGTACCGGTGACGACAAAGACGAATTCTACGCGCAGCTGGAGCGTGAATACGACCGTTGCCCAAAACATGATATCAAGATCGTCATCGGGGATTTCAATGCTCAGGTCGGCCAGGAGGAGGAATTTAAACCGACAATTGGAAGGTTCAGCGCGCACCAGCTGACCAACGAAAACGGCCTCAGACTCATTGATTTCGCCGCCTCCAAACGAATGGCCGTACGTAGTACCTTTTTTCAGCACCGCCTCCCACACAAGTACACCTGGAGATCACCGTACCAAACTCAATCACAGATCGACCACGTTTTGATAGACAGCCGGCACTTCTCAGACATCATCGACGTCAGATCCTGTCGGGGCGCCAACATCGAGTCGGACCATTATCTGGTGATGGTGAAGATGCGCCCAAAACTCTCCGTAGTGAACAACACGCGAAACCGGCGCCCGCCTCGGTTAAATATCGCGCGACTGAAGCAACCTCAGGTCGCGGCAGACTACGCGCAATCGGTCGAAGCAGCGCTGCCGGCAGAGGGCGAGCTTGACGAAGCCCCTCTCGAGGACTGTTGGGATACCATCAAAACAGCCATCAACAGTGCTGCGGAGAACGTCATCGGTTATGTGGAGCGATCTCGACGGAACGACTGGTTCGACGAGGAGTGTAGGAGGGTGATGGACGAAGAGAATGCCGCGCGGGCGGCAGTAGTGCAAAGAGGCACCCGTCGAAATGTGGAAAATCACCGACAGCGGAAGAGGCAGCGAGTTCGACTTTTCCAGGAGAAAAAGCGCCGCCTGGAGGAGGAGGAGCTCGAGGAGCTGGAGCAGCTGCATCGTTCCCAAGAAACACGAAAGTTCTATCAGAAACTCAACGCATCCCGCAAAGGCTTCGTGCCGCAAGCCGAAATGTGCCGGGATAAGAACGGGGGTATCCTGACGGACAATCGTGAGGTGATCAAAAGGTGGAAGCAGCACTTCGATGAACACCTGAACGGCGCACATGCAGGAGATCAAGACGGTGGGGGAAGGTATATCGCCGGCGTAGCCAACGACGAAGAGGAGCCACTCCCAACGATGAGTGAAGTTAAGGAAGCCATTCGCCAGCTGAATAGAAACAAGTCGGCTGGGAAGGATGGCATCGCAGCTGAACTCATCAAAATGGGCCCGGACAGGTTGGCCGATTGCCTACACCGGTTGATAATCCGGATCTGGGACATAGAACAGCTACCGGAGGAGTGGAAGGAAGGGGTAATATGCCCCATCTACAAGAAGGGCGACAAATTGGACTGTGAGAACTACCGAGCGATCACTGTCCTCAATGCCGCCTACAAAGTGTTGTCCCGAATCCTACTCCGCCGCCTCACGCCACAAGCAAACAGATTCGTGGGAAGTCATCAGGCCGGCTTCATGGAGGGACGGTCTACGACGGACCAGATATTCACATTACGGCAAATCCTCCAAAAATGCCGTGAACACCAAGTCCCCACGCATCATCTATTCATCGACTTCAAAGCCGCATACGACACGATCGACCGTAACGAGCTATGGAAAATCATGGACGAGAACGGCTTTTCCGGGAAGCTAATCAGACTGATCAAGGCGACGATGGATGGAACGCAGTGCTGTGTGCGGATTTCGGGTGAATTGTCGAGTTCATTCGAATCGCGCAGGGGGCTTCGACAAGGTGATGGTCTATCCTGCATGATGTTCAACGTGGCGCTAGAAGGTGTTATTCGACGAGCGGTGGGCGAAATGCGGGGCACGATTTTCAACAGATCCAGTCAACTTATCTGCTTTGCCGATGACATTGATATAGTCGGCAGATCATCTGCGGCGGTGGAAGACATCTACCGCAAACTGAAACGCGAAGCAGGAAGGATTGGGTTGATGATTAATACGTCCAAGACGAAGTACATGCTGGCCTGCGGATCCGAGACCGACCGAACCCGCTTGTCCAGTAATAACAAGGTCACGATCGACGGCGACGAGCTGGAGATAGTCGAAGACTTTGTCTATCTCGGCTCACTGGTGACGGCAGACAATGACACCAGCCGTGAGATCCGGAGGCGAATTATCAGCGGAAGTCGTGCCTACTATGGACTCCACAAGCAACTGCGGTCGAGAAGACTTTGCCCTCGCACGAAGTGTAACCTGTATATGACGCTTATTAGACCGGTTGTTCTCTACGGGCACGAGACATGGATATTGCTCGAGGAGGACCTGCGTACACTCGGGGTATTCGAGCGACGAGTGTTAAGAACCATCTTTGGCGGCGTACAGGAGAACGGAGTGTGGAGGCGAAGGATGAACCACGAGCTCGCGCGACTCTACGGCGAACCCAGTATCCAGAAGGTGGTGAAAGCTGGCCGGATACGCTGGGCGGGACATGTTGCGAGAATGCCGGACGACTGTCCTGCAAAACAGGTGTTCGCTACGAATCCGGTAGGCACAAGACGAGCGGGGGCGCAACGAGCGAGGTGGTTAGACCAAGTGGAGCGTGATCTGGCGAACGTGGGGTGCCCGAGAAATTGGAGAACGGTTGCCATGGACCGAGTGAATTTTAGGAATTATGTTCGTCAAGTTATGTCGTGAGACGGAATACTATGTAAATAAAAATAAATAAATAAATAAAATCAAATGACAACTTTCGAAAATTTATGGTTTGTGATATATTTGTAATGTCATGATGCAGAATGCACCAATTGCAGAAGATTTTGGTTTTGTTCAAATTACATTTTACATTTTCTTTCATATAGGTTTAAAAAAAAGGAATAAAGGTGCTGCATACATTTAGGGATAAAAATACTACAAAAAAAAATCTTCCAGCTGTAATCATAAAAATGAATGTTGCGATGTTTTACTTCATGCAAAAAAATCATATTCCTCCATATGGTAACAAGATTTTAGAGATGAATCTTTGATTTGCATTTTGATGCATTTAAGTCCTGTGCCTTGTGAATTGAAACGATTCCGTTTTATAGATACCGTAAACAATACCTAAAAGCTTTAAAACCCTTACTGAGGTGAGGAGTATCAAACATGATTATTGATTGCAGTATATTCAAACAACATTGGTGGTTATAATTAAATGTTTGTTACAAAACCAGATTTCGAGTTTTGAGGTAATTTTGATCACTATGGTTTTTAACGTATCTCAACATGTTCAAATTTATTGTTTTGATGCCATTCAGCACAGAAAACGAAAAACATCGATTATATTATTTTTTTGGTAAATTAAATTGAATTTTTCAACGTTTTCTTTCAAAAAAAAAAAAAAAAACTCGATAATGGACAATGTTGCGGCATACATTAAAGGGCAAAAATTATAAACATTTCTCAATACACTGAGGTTTTTTTTTACGCGGTATTTCGTCCCGCGTAAAAAAACCGCGTACGAAAAACCGCATTAATTCGAAAATCCGCGAAAAAAAACCGCGTTATTTCGAAAATCCGCGTTAAAAAACCGCGTTAATTCGAAAATCCGAGTAAAAAACCTCGTTAATTCGAAAATCCACGTAAAAAACCCCGAAAAAAACGCGTAAGAACCATGATCATTTAAAAATTTGCGTACAATGATAGTTTATTTTAAAGATAAAAAACAAAATCAATAAAATTAATAGCATAGTAGAATATGGTGAGGCTTATTTGACAGTGTGGAATTCAGATCGTCTCATGTCTCATGTCTCAGGTCTCATGTTCCATGTCTCAGGTCTCTTGTCTCAGGTCTCATGTCTCATGTCTCATGTCTCAGGTCTCATGTCTCAGGTCTCATGTCTCAGGTCTCAGGTTTCATGTCTCATGTCTCATGTCTCAGGTCTCATGTCTCAGGTCTCAGGTCTCATGTCTCATGTCTCAGGTCTCATGTCTCAGGTCTCATGTCTCATGTCTCAGGTCTCATGTCTCATGTCTCATGTCTCGTGTCTCAGATCTCGAGTCTCATATTTCAGGTCTCAAATCTCAGGTCTCATGTCTCAGGTCTCAGGCCTCAGATCTAAAATCTCAGGTCTCAGGTCTCAGATCTCATGTATCACGTTCTTAGTCTCAGAGCTAGGATTTTCCCAACTAAAAAAAGATTCTAAGTGTTTTCCTTTGAAAAAGTCTTAGAATATTTTCTCTGAAAAACCGCGTTAATTCGAAGATCCGCGTAAAAAAACCGCGTTAATTCGAAAATCCGCGTAAAAAAAGCCGCGTAAAAAAATACCGTGTAAAAAAAACCGCGTAATAAAAAACCTCAGTGTACTTTTTGACCTCAAAAACAAATAAAATTTAACTTTCATGCAATTCCCTAAGTCCTCGTACTGTTACCATGTTCTTTTTTTCTTCAAACTTAACCATTTGATAGGGTTTTTAACCATTTTTTTTTTTTCATGGAAAATGACCCTTTTTTAATATCCAAAAATTATCATCAAATGACTATAAAAAAAAAAACACCTCAACTTAACCTAAACCAAGCAAAAAGTTGAACTTTCACATTAAACGACCCATTTAATCCTAGATGCTTAAATTTGATCAGGAGAGATGTTTATTTGTGAGCCGTCAAAAAAACCAGGTATTTCAAGATTTTAAAATTATATATTAAGTAAATTAAAATATCTCCTTATAAAAACAAAATATAGCTTATCTGTAACTCAATTGACAGGCTTTCAAACGTAGTAAACAGTTTTCAGATTTTTTAACTTTATACTTAGTAAATGATGATTATCTGCAAAAATTTCATGTTGACCAAAGTTACCCCGCTGATCAAAGTTTCCCCAGTTTACGGTACCTAGTCGAATATTTTATTGGTAATCGGACAAATTGAAATTTAGGATTATTTTTCGGTTGTTTTTGACCAACATGGCTAGATTTCCAGATTCACACCAATAAAATTGCCGAAACCGCTTCCAACTCATCCACATAATCCAGTTTAAGATTTGACACATTCAATCTGAAAGTTTGATTATATCAATTAAGTTATTAGGAATCTTCATAAAGAATAGATTTAACTAGAGGTCGCCGAAAACTGCCAAAAAACCGGCTCATTTTGAGTTGAGTTTGACCGGCTCATCGAAGAGTTGAGCTAAGTGTTCGACCAAAAAGGCTAAATATTTATTTTTAAAATTTATTAAAAAACATAAAATCAAATATTTTGAATAATTTTGGAAAAATTATAAAATATCCAAAAGTATTGTAGAAAAGCTACATAATCATCAAAAATTTAAGGTTTCAGTGAAACATCTTTGTGAAATTTCTGACCGTGATGCCCAGATATTGTTTAAAACTTTTCTGATTTTACCCGGGTTTATTAAGATAATTTGCTAACTCGAATAAAAAAATTGATTATTTTTTGATTTTTTTTTTTTTTGATTATGTGTTTAAAAACGATTGAAAAGAAATTTCAAAACGATCATAAATTTTGATTGATCCTTAGATAGGATTGTAACACTGCTGCTGTGAATCAATAAAAACTTTAAATTTCATATTATTTGCTTTCATTTTCCTCCTGTATGTTCTTGGCTTAGATCCTTGAAATAACCGAATCCAGAATTCACATTAAGAAATGTATTTCAAAGTTTATAATAAAATTTAATATTTCCAAATCACGATTCAGATAAATAATTAAGAGTTTTACAATCAGTACAATCAGATGTATAGCAATTAATACACAAGACAACAAAATTCAGAATCTACGCACGAATTATAAGTACTTTGTCGGCGCCGATTTCAAATTTGCAATAAGTGTTTTTCCCAAGTAGATTTTGATGCCCAAAACGATAGCTAACTGAAACCAAAATGAACTGTGAATAGCAAAATGAGAGTAACATTTGCTGTTGACTTTTGAGCAATAGCAAATCTAGGCATCAGTAAGGCGTCAAGAAATTTTATTTGATAGCATGCTGAAGTCTCAATAAGCCGTGAACAGCATGTTTATAGCACAATTTGATGTTGCCTTCTTTCTGATAGCAGAACTAGGTATAAAGTACTTTTCAATTTTTTAATTAATAAATCTAAGACCTGAGGGATTAACTAACAGTTTTCACCCTTATTATTAAAATATAAACACTGAACGTTAATGTTCCTTATTTCATCTAACAGTGCACTTTGCTTAAGGATTTTTATCACTATTTTTTCACTTTAGTTGTTGTTTTTAGCAAAGTGAACAAATGTTGATCGGAAAAAAAGATTTACTCTTACTTCCTGCAGTCCAGCAATGAGTGTTTAACTGTGGCCTAAATGATAGCATCATTTGATATCAAATTTTCCCAAAAGCAAAACTTGACATAATTTATTTTTCCAGTGGTGTCGTTTCATTGAAACCAATAAAATTAAATAGGAAAAAAAATTGGGCATAAAAACACTGATTGCGATTGAAATAGCGGAAAATTTGGCGGAATCTCCGAGGTGCAACAACGATGCAAGGCAACTTCAGTGTTTTTTGGTTTTCCTTATCATATAGCTGTAATCACTAAAATAGTTACATTCATTGGTTCAAGACAGTTATAAATCATGTCCGAATGCTAGGATAGTTTCTTTACGTTAGTGTCGCATTTTCGTATATCGAAATTGCTGGAATAAAATATTTTTAATCCAATAATTATTTTAAAAAACAGATTTTCTATCACACTAGTGAAGCTTGCCGTAAATTATAATACATTGGATTCTTTTTTGTCTTATATCGTTTAGATAAAATTCGGAAAAACTTTGAGAAAAACATAGTAAAATTATTGTAAAATTACCAAACTAGACTGCAAATCGATCATTTGCAAATATTTCAACATTATAAAGTGGTCTGAATGAAATCGGGTAGATAAAAAATTAGTGTTGGTCATTTTTTCTCATACGGTTGTTCCGGATCTTTTGCAGGGTCTCCTTGTGATCATTCCGTTCCAAAATTCTGTTCAGTAGTTACGATCAAGCTGATTGACCACTCGAGAGTGGTTTTGAAAACAGTGGGAATGGTAAGTAGATGATTTTAACATGGTCGAAAATCATCTTATTTCGATAAAATCCTTTGAAATAAAACTTATAAAATCGTTTTGAAAAGAATCCAGTGTAGGGGGAAGTCGTCTATGGCCGGACATCGCCTATGGCCGGACAACATAGATTTTTCGAAAACACAATATCCTAATAATGTTTTAACGCCATGAAAATAAAGTAAATTGTAGCCTGATATGGTGTTAGAAATATGGTAATCCAATCTGAAAAAGTAAACCAATGATAGGCATCTAAAGCTTTTGCCTAGTAGTACGGAGAGGATCGCCTAAACTTTGCATTTGTATTGTGGTAAGTTTTTTCGGCTTGTAAAATTTGAACTGCACATGAACGACATCGTTGATTGGTTATCTTTAGACTACAGTAGATATAAGATAATAAAACGGAAGTTTAAACGAAATATCAGGAAAATAAAAAAAAATGCGCTTTTGTCTATGACCGGACACCAAGTTGTTGTCTATGACCGGACAAGAAAATATTAAAAATTATAGATGATTTCAACTTGAAACTTTCATTTTTTCATCTCTATAGCATCCTCAAATGGTTGCAGAAGATAAGGATTCAATAACAAAACTATTTTGGTCCTCTGAGAAACTTAAGATTTTGCTGTCCGGTCATAGACAATTTTTCTCTAGTTTTTTCGAAACAAATGTTTCATTGTGGTTTGTCAAAAACACTTTTATGACTGGCTTCATAGAACGTGCAGTATTAGTAAACACATACTTACAAGACTTGTGCAAGTGATTCAGTCATTTTGCTACGTTTTTGTGCCATTGGTGACAACTTTGGTGAAGTAATTCGTAGTGTCCGGCCATAGACAACACTTTTGGAAATGAGTGAAAACTAACATGAAATGATTTCTCTTACCACTTGAATATGCTGTAAATTAATTTTCTTCTAATATAATTAAGTGATCATAATATTGATACTCTTCAAATCAGTAGAGGAACCAATATTTACAAAAATCTATTTTTAAAGTTATTGCTTAAAAACCTTAATTGTCCGGTAATAGACGACTTCCCCCTAAATTATTTTAAGTAACATATATTTTCTATGAAAAAAAAAAATAAATTCGTTTTAATTTGACATAGTGAAAGCGAAGCGATGAAAATTGGCGAAAGCGATCAATACAAACTCTAGTGGCGGAACAAATTGGCATCTGCTTCGCCGTGTTCAGTATGTCAGCTCAAAGCGTTTTCAAAGGTACGTAAATGGGAATAAATTTTGTCAGCTCCATCGCCGTTCGCTTCGCGTTTATAATTGTTTGCATGTAATATGTCATCGGCCAAACCCACCCACCCAGTTGTATTTATTTAATTTTTAATCCCAATACGAAACGAAATTGAAAAACGTAAGCACACAGAATCGTAATTGTCATCTCTCAACTTTTTTAAGTGTGTACTTGCTCTCCTGTGCCTGTCAAGCAGTTTGTTGTTTGTTTTTAAATTCCGTCAATGTTGATTCCGGACCATAACGTGTATCCGGATATATCCGGGAATCCATTCGGTTTTTCCAGTAAATTTGTTAGGTAAGAAAGTTTATGCCGCTTCAGAAAATTAAGTATGCCAAGATGAATTTCTATCGTTCTTCTAGTTTGTTTATAGGTAACTCCTAACTTTTTTCCAGTACCGAATGTGAAAAACTAAGCTGAATGATAACCAACTGCATCATTTCATCATCAGCAGGCGTCAACTGGAAATTCTGTGGTGGTCGTAAAACGAGTGAACCTGTTTACACTAATCGAAAGAAAAAAGAGGGGAACCGGAAGATGTCAACCGGAACTTTGAATTGATAGACTATTTACCATCAGATTGCAGCCCTGACAGTTCGGTTGCAGATTATAAGTAATTACACAGTTCTAAAGCCTAATATTAAATTCTAAATTTTTCTATGAAATGCCAGATTTTCAGTTGAGTTAACAGAACTCGTTAAAATGAAGGATATTGTTTAATATTAATATTAATTTTCTGCTTTTAGACTCTCAGTGCGGTGTCCAAAATATTTCATTGATTCATTGGAACCAGAAGCCTCTTATGATTCGTGCAATGAAGTTCAACCCGAGATGCCTAAGTTTATCTTTCGTTTTATCTATTTATCCTCAACTAAAAATTTCTCGCAGAGTCCGAAACGATCGACGAGGGGAAGTAAGTACATATTCTTCAATTATGTAGCATTGTTACTTTACTTATTTTTGAACCATTTTCGTAGACACTTCGAACTATTCACATGTTTTTTTTAATTTTCCTCAATGCTATCTTACTGCAGAACAATTAAAAAAACCTAGACTTCTATTAAAAATGCTAGATAAATTTAGCTAATTCACTTTTAAGTTATTGAACTACTTACCTAGCACAAGAAACTTGGCTATAAGAAAACGCTAGAAATTATACTATAAATTCGATAAGAGCTACAACTGTTAGATTGGAAACTGGTGATTTTAATTTATAGGCTCGTTTAGATAATGTGTCTATAAAAAAAATGAATAGTTTAAGAAATAAATCATTTAAAAGAACTCAGAAATTTATAACGGCATCCAACGCTGAAGAATCAAGAAGATTATGCAGCATAGTACGCGGTTCAATGAGATGTCGGCTTAATTGGGAATTCCCAACCAAATGCACCTAACTCACGAGACATGTGCACTAAACTTCTTCATGAACGTGACTCTTAGACATTTCTTGCGTAGCATAAATTTGAATAAATTTCTTAGTTTGATTGTTGATACTTTATTGCTATTCCAGATAGAAACATCTAAGTATGGTCCTAGAAATCGAGTTTTACGTTATTTAGAGCTTCAACGTTGCTTATATTCAGACGTATAAAGTTTAAAGTTTTATTTCGAATCATGATTTGTTGATAGAATAAAATCTGGCGTTTTTTGCTGTCGCTTTATTGGTCTGCATGAAATGAAATAAATAGTTCAATACCAAAACGAACAATTTGGTAATGATAAGGATCAGCAATTTTGTTTTCAATCATTTATCTTAATTTCCAGCAAATCAATGGAAAAATAAAACTTTTAAAGACTGAAGCATGATATACACATACTGGCAAGATCGTTGTTTGTACACCATTGAAAATTGCTTAAAGCGTTTTAACGGCGCGCCGTTTACTTATGCTTATCCTATCTTGAAAGGATAGAATTGAAAACAAGTTTTCACTTTGCAATTTTGCAACAATAAATTTTCAAACATTTCGATTTTAACCTGATAGCTTTCTTTTAAAACTGTCTTAGAAATATTAAAGTCTGCTTTTGACGACTCTGTTCAAATTTAAGATTTGTTTTTTTTTCTATGATTTTTGTATTTAATTTAACCAAGAACAACAGTTTGTTCAGAAAAATTATTTTCACAGTTACTGTTTTAATATTATTCAATAGTGTTCAATGTGTTTGTATCCATCTGACGTGTTATGTCCATTGCATGATTATAGGCGATTTTTCAAGACGAAGGGGATAAGTACCAAAATGATCGATTATGAGTTAAGTTAACATCTTTTCTTTTTTTCTTTATCTACATCTGGTGCAAACCTAAGATATCCAATTATGCAATGGGCATAACACGTCAGTTGGATATAAACACATTGAACACCATTGAATAAGGGAACATCCATAAATGACGTAGCATTTGAGGGGGAGGGGGGGAGTTTGACTTTGTGTGACGATGTGTGACGAGAGGGGGGGTAGGGGTCCAAGTAAAGCTACAAAGCTTTAATTAAATATCGAAAAAAATCAAAATTGAGCCTAATTCAATCCAGTCTGAACATGTAGCTTTTGACTCCTACTGCCCGACTGTTTTCAAGCGTATCAAGGAGCGTACATGCAAGAAATGCAATTCAATTTATATTTTGCTTCAAATGTTCTCCAAAAGGAGCATAGCAAAATCTACAAAGCCCCAGCCTCGGATAGAAAGATTCGTCCAAAGCGAATTGTAGGCAAAAGAGGAGCTGGTCATCACTCCGGAGGACGATAGAGAGTGAGTGGAGGCAGCTGACATCGCAGATGCAATTATTCCAGCCGAACAGACGATGGAGGAAAGCTGCCCATCGATTTCATTGGAATTCCGAATGGAGATAATTTGGACCGACGCAACTGATTGAATACTTACTAGCTATCCTGTTTTTTGAAAGGTAGCTTGATTTTTTTTGACTGATTGATATGCTTTTTCAAACTTCCATTTATAACTTCTTTCCCTTTTTATGTTATTTTTTGTATTATTCTTGCAAAATGCTGATAAAAAAAGTAAAAATTAAAAACTGATTTTTAAAAGTGGGGAGGGGGGGTTATTAAAGCTACGTTATTATATAGGAGGGGTCTATGACTTTGTGATGAAATGCTACGGGGGGGGAGGGGGGTGTATAAAAACTCAAATAAAAAAGCTACGTCATTTATGGATGTTCCCTAATATTAAAACAGTAACTGTGAAAATCATTTTTCTGAACAAACTGTTGTTCTTGGTTAAATTGAATACAAAAATCATAGAAAAAAACAAATCTTACATATGAACAGAGTCGAAGATATCCATTTGACGTGTAACGTCCATTGCATAAATATAGGCGATTTTTCAAGACGACGGGGATAAGTACCAAAATGATCGATTATGAGTTAAGTTAACATCAATTCTTTATGTCTTTATCTACATCTGGTGCAAACCAAAGATTTAAATAAAAAAATAACACATTCGCTTGAATTGCAACTGCTCGAATAAAAACATATATGAAAATCGAGCACCTTGACAACTATAAATCGCGTTTAGGACAACTATAATTTAGGAATTTATCGCCCATCTGATTCCGCATTGTAATTGTAGATTTTTTCTCCCATCAACAATCATTCTATGAAATCAAAGAGATCGGTATATATTCAGGCGTTTAAAACATGCATGTATAAAACAATTTAAAATTCGGTTTTAAGAATGTGATTACAGTTTTCTAAATTCTCTGAATTGAATATTGAAAACGAATTCAAGTTCCGTTCGGACATGTTCTAAACGCCTAAATGTCTACTTAACCGTATTTATAGCAGAATAATAAATGTTCTGAATTCCAATTTCCCAATTTCTTTTGGATTCAATATGGTAACAAAACAGTTAAACAGAAAATTTTAAATATTTTAACTGCTTTGTTCATGTTTTTTTTTGATTTGTTGAACTTCAGTGCTCAGCAAGACCAAGAGTCTCCAATCCCAAACGACTGCTAATTATTGGTTGGATATTCGGAAATGGTACGTATTGAGAAATGACAATCTGAAATAAATTCAGGTAAGTTAGTAAACAATATTTTACTTTATGTTCTGGCCAGTATACGCTTTCGTGATATGAATTCTAAAGCTTCAATATAAACAATATATAATATGCAAATTGTACTCTCTAAATTTGAAATACCCAGAGCCCGCCTACCTTTTACTTAGACGTCGCCACTTGTATGAAACTGAGTAAATGTTGATCAGTTTGTGCGAGGTGGTCGGACTTGGTTTGTTTTTCTGTGGCAAAACTAGAAAACTTACATGGTGAATATTCATTTTAAAGGTAATTTCTAGGTATTAATTCCATTTTATTTATATTACAGGGTTCTGAGACGAAATGTTGATGGTCCAAATAAATTTGCCAAAGCTGAATCTGGTACGGCATACTGGGTCCTGGCCCGAGAGATGAAACCCGACGGGTGAAAAAAAAAATTCAACAAGTTTGTGGATTTTTTTAAAATAAAGGTGTATGGACATTATTTTTACTTTTGTTATTAATCAAATCAACGATGGATTTGTTGTATGTGTTAGTATGAATAATAATACAGGTTTTAACTATTCTAGCATGAAAAAAGCGGTTAAAAACCGCTTCAGAATTATTCGCGCATTCTGAGTAACCATGACTCAGTTGTCGCGAAAAGGGCTGTTAGTCATTTCTGAGTAAAAGCCGTTTAGTCAGATCTGAGTAGGTGCGGTTTTGGCGACAACTGAGTAAACGTCACTCTGAACTGAGTAGCTGAAAGTTAGCGAGTATTAAATTTTGCTATCACGTCTTGGAAGTTAAATTTGCTCTAATTTTACTCGAAATAAGGGGATACACAGCTAAAATGACGTCAAAAGTTGCTATACTTATTAAGCAAAAAGCCAAACAATAATTCGATTTTCAAAAGTTTTGAGAGCATATTGATGCCAAATTTTGCTGTTACTGAAAACTACGCAATACCTAATATAGGCATCAATTTGCTCTCCAAGCTCTCGAAAAACGAGGTGTAGTTAGGGTCTCAATTATAGCAACATTAGGCATCACTTTGCTAACCATGTATGCACATTTTTGCTCTCATTTTTGCTGTGTACCACCTTATGTCAAGCAAAATGAGAGCTCGTTTGGCTCTCTGGGCGCATATAGCAAAATATGCTATAATTTTGCCATAAAAGTCTGCTCGGGTTGAACTTTCTTCCAAAAATAGGTGCAATTTCGTCCAAAAAATTTGTGCACTTTTAGGAACACAATAGAACATTGCAAATATAAAAAAAATAATAATTTGGATGACAAACTTTCCTGAGGTTTAAAGTTATAGGTTATTTGAGGTTAAAGGTTGTAGATGTAATTGTTTTTGTCTTTGTTCGAGAGATTGTCAACCGCAGGCTGGTTCGCCTCTGTAAATATAGATGTTTTATTTTTGTTTATTTTCCCCAATTCTGCAAAAATAAATTCTCGAATGACGAAATTTCATAGAAGTTGTTAAACAAATTGAGTATTGGACATTTTCAAAGCATATTGAAATCGTTCTGCAGTCTTCAACAATGTTGTTAAATGAGTTAAAATCAAAAACATAAATCACTAAAAGACTTTCTTTTGTGATTTCAAACAAATTTGTAACTATTTCTATGAAAAAAAAATACAAATTGTAGAATATCTACGCAAAACATGAATTCATTATTAAATGGAGGATAATTAAAAGCTCCTGAAAAAGTTATTTAAATTAAGGTTTGTTGTTTTATCAGTTATGAGTGATTGATTTTATTCATAACTGACCAATTTTGGAATTTCCATATAATCAAAACATGAGGTGATAGACAAAATCTGACAAATGATTCAAATTCAGTGCGCCAAAGTCTTCCAAATTTAGTAATTGTAACATATTCACGAAAATGCTCTTCCCTAGTGTTATTAAACGCTTATCTCAAATGTTTGCTTTTTCACGCGTAGGGGAGAATGAGGATACTTGATCCCTGGGGATACTTGATTCCTTAGCATTATCTCGTAACTGAAATGTCGTACAAATACCAAATTTTCTAGAAAAATGTGCCAAATATGAAGCGAAACAACAATGCTTGGAACTCAAAAAATATTAACAAAATAATTGTTTGAGATATTAAACTTTGTTAGATAAATTTCAGAAAATTTGGGTAGAATATCTATTTCCATCACTTTAAAATGTTCCTTACATAGAAAAATTATAACAAAAATATTTATTTCAATTTATCAATCGTAAGAGCATAAAATGAACTTCATTTTACCATATTTTCAAAGCAATGGAAAACTCTCAACAGATTTAAATTGAGAAATGAGTACAAACATGACCAAAATGGTCAATTGACATTCTATCTTGGGGTTTTGTTTCATTTTTTTCAAGGGCCAGAGCTTCCTGAACTTAACTTGAAAAATATCGCAATTTTTTTACTTGAAGTAACATGTTCTCAAAAAATGTAGAATGATGCGAGCTGCGAAATTTTGCCAAAAAGATATGGTGAAAATGAGAAAAGGGGAAGTATCCTCACTCCCCCCTTTAGATGAATGAATATCATTTTTTTTTTGTAAGCCTTACGCTGGTAAACAGAAGCCCAGGAAAAAATAAACTGATAACTTGATGATTATTTCTTACATTTCTTCACTCAGATGTTTTATATAGAGTTAATGAACTGATTTTTTTAAAACTCTCAGCTACCTCAGTAACGAAAAATTAACCTTAAATCAACATTTTCTCTTGTTATAGATCCGCATATAAAAAAATTGCATGAAGAATATCAAATCCAGCATATTGAGAAGTTTTTTATAAATTTTTACTACACTTCTCTTGTTTCCAAATTTTTCAGAATACTTCTGAGTTAGTTCAAATCCAATAAAAAAAAAGAAGGAGAAGCAATATGCAGCAACTATTGTAGACTTATTTGAAATTGACCTCCCCCTCCCCCTCATCACACATCTTTTTCTTAAATTAAAGTTCTCCCACCAGATATTTATGTTCCTTTATATGAACTGATTTTTGAAAATTTTGAAAATCAACCCTCCCAAGAGCCATCTTTAGGACCGCGCCTGGAAACACATCTCGTGCCAAAATACCTTCTCATGTCAGACTTGATTCCATTTGATGGCTTTGTTAGCATTCTTATACCAACAAAACTGTATTGGACCATCCTTTCCTCTTCCTATATACCTTCTCACTGGAAGGAGGGAGGTAACACAAATAATCTGAAAACTATACCAAAAACATTTTCCATGTCTTTTTTTGTAAATTCTTGGGTTATCAAAAAAAAATGTATGCAAGCGCTCCTTCCTTCTTCCTATATTCTCAATCCTATCCACCTACTGCAAGTAAGGAACGGTTTTAAATTTTCTTGTATTGAAATTCCATCCCATGCCAAATTTTGTTCCATTTGCTTGGTTAGTTCTCAAGTTATGCAAAAACTTGTAAGATAGCCCCATCCCCCTTCCTATTCCCCATGTTGGATGGAGGAGTGAGTACTTGATATTTGCTCGATTTGTTCTCGAATCAAGCAAAAAAATGTATGGAAACCCCCCTCCCCTCCCTTTGTATCTAGCTATGAAAAGAAAGGAAGGGCCTCCGAGTAGTTTCCTAGTTTATAGAGAACAGACAAACGATAGACAGAAATCCATTTTTAAATATGAGCTAATAGGGTTTACGAGCAAAAATGTTAATTTCGATAAATCACGCTAATGTTTTTGTGTTTTGTCATTTTCCATCTTTTTCAAGTTTTACTACTCTTCTTTCGAACGTAAAAGTATGTGAATAATTTTTTGAATATAGTTTTGAACATGAAGAGTTGTTTGTTACCCTCTTTGGTTCTGTGGGTCTGATACAGTGAGCGAAATAAGAATAGCACCACTACGTGTTTTGCTTGTTAAAATATGAATGATTGAAAATCACCAAAACTTTGTTCTATAAATTGTTTTGAATTGTTTAACGGATAAATCAAGCATAAGTTTACTTTTTTTGGACGTTGCAATTGGCGTTGAGGACCAAAACTTTGTCAAAAGGGTGCGAAATAAGAATAGAACCAGTTGAGTTTTTTCAACAAAAACAAGATTATTTCTAAAAATTTACTGTGTAAAAGTGAATAATAATGCTTCTACGAATTATCTGAATAGATAACTGTATTTTAAGGAGTTTTCTAGAATTTCAAATATTTTCGAAGGTTTTAAAAGGGGGTTTCAAGAGATGCTCCTCTAGCGTTTAGGAATTTGATACTTGAGCTGTAATACTTTATCAAACTGCTTTATTTCTTCATTATCATTCATAAGTATGATGCAAATTGACGAAACATAGATTTGATACTGAATTTGAATAAAAAAACAGGCTTGAAATTCAAAAATACTAATGTTTTTAAATAATCAAACGCTATTTCTCTAGTTTCAAGTCATAGATGGCAGCACTATCTTGCAATTAAACCGAATTGATGCCCATTTTCGAATATCTGGGTCTAATTCAGGTGTGCTGGATGAGTTTGGTCAAGAAATAAGTATTTGGTACCGTGTGACCGCCTTGGAAATTCTAAGATCACAATATCAAAAAATAAGAATTTCATCATGAACCCATAAAAGTGAATTTCTTGGACCGATAATCAGAATAATTTTGTACTTTCCGATGAAGCTTGATGAACCAGATAACTAGCAGTATTATTGGTATGATTTGAAATTGAATCGGAAGTTGAGATGTGCAGGAAATTTGGCGGTGGTATATTCTTGTGCTGGTGTTTTTTTTCGCAAATCCGGAAAAGATTTCTGCAGCGTGAACTCCAACAAAACTGTGTTGGAAAATTACATCGAAATGATGAATATGGGCCTAAATAAACCTGAAAAGTCAATATTGAGACTCAATTTGGTATTAACGGCGAGATAGTGCTGCCATCTATGAATTGAAACTGGAAAAAGTGATGTTTATTGAAAAAAAATCTAAGTTTATGAATACCAACCTGTTTTTTTCTGATTTAAAATAAACCGAAAATGTTTGATTCATCATTTCACGTCATTTTAAAGAAGAAAGTAAGTAGTTTGATAAAGAATTACAGCTCAAATATCAAATTCCTTAGTTCTAGAAGAGCATCTCTTAAAACACCATTCTAAAACCTTTGAAAATCTTTGTAATTCTAGAAAACTCCTTAAAATGCAGTAAACTATTCAAATAATTCGTAGAAGCATTATTATTCACTTTTACACAGTAAATTTTTAGAAATAATCTTGTTTTTGTTGAAAAAACTCAAGTGGTTCTATTCTTATTTCGCACCCTTTTTCCATAGTTTTGGTCCTCAACGCCAATTGCAACGTCCAAAAAAAGGAATCTTATGCTTGATTTATCCGTTAAACAATTCAAAACAATTTATAGAAGAAAATTTTGGTGATTTTTAAACTTTCATATTTTAACAAGCAAAACACATAGTGGTGCTATTCTTATTTCGCTCACTGTATATGGATCTCAACGAGGATTGCGGAAAACAGTTACAAGGAACTAGAATCAGTGGGTTTGGAAAAATTTAAAATACTTTCATCAAGTTTATATGATAAATAAACATTGAATGGAAACTGCAAAAACTTGATTTATTCGCATATTTTACGAAAAAAAAATCAGACTTCAACACATAAATTTCAAAAGATAGAGTAGTGGACAGAGATGACAGGCTTGAAAATATTTTTAAGGGTACATTTAACTGATCAATAATTGAAACTAGAGAATCAAAACCACATATTCAGCAATCCAATGCTGATCCCAAATGATTTTTTTTTCAAAGAAATGTTATTATTGTTAACTCGTCACAAACTTCCATCAGCTTGGTGCAGAATGAAGGAACCTAATCAAATTTATGAAATGAGATAAACGGTTCAAAAATTTTCCGCTGAACCCTCTTTAGGTAGATTATCCCTCTAAAACGGAGTGAACAGAGTCAAGGGGGCGGATCCCAAGAATTCCGGCGAAAGCCCCCAAAAGTGCTAGAAACTTTTCCAAGCTTTTCTGTACGCTTGACCTCTCTCTTCCAGTGTCTTTCGTTTGTTTCTCCGGTTGGTTTTCCAGTGCAATATCACCCCCCGAAGAAAAGTTGGTGTTGGAAAAAAAGTTAAATTCAAGGGACCCTGTAGTTTGAATAATGCCCGGGCTTTCTGGCCGTCGTTGTAGAGAAATATTGAACGATAGAAACGTGTGAGAATTTTGAAATGAATATTGAATAAGCACAGGCAAAAGTTTTTTTCCGTTAGTTGTTGTCCCCAATCTTTCTCTGTCCCTGGCTTTCCTGGCCAAGTTTTATCTTATTTGCTTTCCGGTTCCGGTGTTCTTTATTTCAGTTTTTTTTGTCGAATGGAACAATTCGACTTTCTCCATTCCTCGGATTCAGCTAGGAAGAAAATTAAGTTTGGATCGGAGGAAATGTGAATTTCTGGAAGTGACCTGCTTTCAGTATCGGAATAAGAAAAAAATGACTTATTTAAAAGAAAAATAAAATAACATTGATAAGGTTTCCAACTTCCTCAACCCTTCGTTTCATAAAGTAACAAATTTGCAACAATTAATGTATGGAAAAAGTGAAAAATCGTATTTTAATTTAATTTTTTTTCTTGATGTACTCATCATTCCCAACTGTTAAAAATGATTTTTAAGGAAACATAAAAAATCATGATACGAAGGGTTAAATTATTGTAAATTTATTAGGTCTTTGAGAATTGCATAAATTTAGGCGTTGAATTTTTGAATTTTCAATTTTCTGTAGTAAATCTTTCCGATCCAAAAACAAATCAATGTTTCTGTCCTTTATTCATCAAAACATTCTCCCTTGCAAGGCCTTGGAGGAACATATCCAGACTCCAAAAACTTGGGGTTCAATTGATTAATAACTGGGCAATTTGTGTCAGCCCTTTCACGAAAAAGCTGTCCAAAGCTGGAACATTATCCTTGGGCAAGTTTTGCTCCAGGTCTGGTCGAAAATAATACAACATTTCACGCGTATCGCTTTGCGCAATATGAAAACAGGACAAAATGCTGCTCCCTCGAAATAGGTCACCGGTTTGGTTGATAGTTGTTCCCGATTCTGGGTGACTCCGGGAGGGAAATTTCCGCGACCCATTCGGTTCCGATGGAAAGAGCTATTTTAATGGCAGCCGGAGGCTAAAATTTGCCACTGCGCTCTGTATTCACAGGACGTTGGCTTTGTGGCCGCCTGGTGTGGCTTCTGTGAATGGAAACATTTTACTGCGCTACCCCCCGAAGCCATTTTCGGTTCAGTAACAACGGGCTCTGGCCACATTTGCGTTGGTAATTATCACGCTTTAAAACCGGGCCCGTTTGTTGCTTTCTGGCTTTCCGGCTGAATTTCAGGACCGAGAGTTTTTTTTAATGATTTTCAAAGCTAACAGGAGCTAAACTATATTGCTAAGAGTTGAAGTTTATGGCTTTTATAATTGCTCTAACCGTTAAATTCCACGTGATTAACACAATCAAACCAATAATTTACACCAATTAAAAGTAGGAAAACCAGAAAATTGAATAGAGTAGAAAATCAAGCATAGAAAGTGTAAGGTCAACAGCGAAAAGTAAGAAAATCATAGAATTGGTATATCCAGGCTTGGAAATTTAAAAAAAGTCCGTAAATTAGAAAGACAGAAAATAGAAAAAAGAAAATTTGGGATCAATTGAAAATTTTTATATAAAAACGACAAGAAATTATAAAAAATTAAGAAGTTGATCATTCAAAACAACAGAAAGACAGAACTTCACAGGTCAGAAAATCAGAAAAGCAGAAAATCAGAAATTCAGAAAGTCAGAAAGTCAGAAAGTCAGAAAGTCAAAAAGTCAGAAAGTCAGAAAGTCAGAAATCAAAGAGTCAACAAGTCAAAAAGTCAGAAAGTCAGCAAGTCAGCTAGTCAGAAAGTCAGGAAGTCAAAATGAAAGAAGGTCAAAGAGTCAGAAAATCAGGAAATCAGAAAAAAAAGTTAAGAAGTCAGAGAGTCAGAAAGTCAGAAAGTCAGTATGTCAGAAAGTCAGAAAGGCAGAAAATCAGAATGTCAGGAAGTCAGAAAGTCAGGAAGTAAGAAAATCAGAAAGTCAAAAAGTCAGAAAGTCAGGAATCAGAAAGAAAAAAAGTCAAATAGTCAGAAAGTCAAAAAGTCAAAAAGTCAGAAAGTCAGAAAGAAAGAAAGTCAAGAAGTCACCAAGTCAGAAAGTCAGAAAGAAATAAGATCAGAAAGTAAGAAAGTAAGAAAGTCAGAAAGGAAGAAAGTCAGAAATCAAAATGGTCAAAATTGTCAAAATAGTCAAAATTGTCAGAATTGTCAAAATTGTCAAAATTGTCAAAATTGTCAAAATTGTCAAAATTGTCAAATTTGTCAAAATTATCAAAATTGTCAAAATTGTCAAAATTGTCAAAATTGTCAAATAATTAAGATAGTCAAAATTGTCAAAATTGTCAAAATTGTCAAAATTGTCAAAATTGTCAAAATTGTCCAAATTGTCCAAATTGTCAAAATTGTCAAAATTGTCAAAATTGTCAAAATTGTCAAAATTGTCAAAATTGTCAAAATTGTCAAAATTGTCAAAATTGTCAAAATTGTCAAAATTGTCAAAATTGTCAAAATTGTCAAAATTGTCAAAATTGTCAAAATTGTCAAAATTGTCAAAATTGTCAAAATTGTCAAAATTGTCAAAATTGTCAAAATTGTCAAAATTGTCAAAATTGTCAAAATTGTCAAAATTGTCAAAATTGTCAAAATTGTCAAAATTGTCAAAATTGTCAAAATTGTCAAAATTGTCAAAATTGTCAAAATTGTCAAAATTGTCAAAATTGTTAAAATCGTCAAAATTGTTAAAATTGTCAAAATTTTCAAAATTGTCAAAATTGTCAAAATTGTCAAAATTGTCAAAATTGTCAAAATTGTCAAAATTGTCAAAATTGTCAAAATTGTCAAAATTGTCTAAATTGTCAAAATTGTCAAAATTGTCAAAATTGTCAAAATTGTCAAAATTGTCAAAATTGTCAAAATTGTCAAAATTGTCAAAATTGTCAAAATTGTCAAAATTGTCAAAATTGTCAAAATTGTCAAAATTGTCAAAATTGTCAAAATTGTCAAAATTGTCAAAATTGTCAAAATTGTCAAAATTGTCAAAATTGTCAAAATTGTCAAAATTGTCAAAATTGTCAAAATTGTCAAAATTGTCAAAGTTGTCAAAATTGTCAAAATTGTCAAAATTGTCAAAATTGTCAAAATTGTCAAAATTGTCAAAATTGTCAAAATTGTCAAAGTTGTCAAAGCTGTAAAAATTGTCAAAATTGTCAAAATTGTCAAAATTGTCAAAATTGTCAAAATTGTCAAAATTGTCAAAATTGTCAAAATTGTCAAAATTCTCAAAATTGTCAAAATTGTCAAAATTGTCAAAATTATCAAAATTATCAAAATTGTCAAAATTGTCAAAATTGTCAAAATTGTCAAAATTGTCAAAATTGTCAAAATTGTCAAAATTGTCAAAATTGTCAAAATTGTCAAAATTGTCAAAATTGTCAAAATTGTCAAAATTGTCAAAATTGTCAAAATTGTCAAAATTGTCAAAATTGTCAAAATTGTCAAAATTGTCAAAATTGTCAAAATTGTCAAAATTGTCAAAATTGTCAAAATTGTCAAAATTGTCAAAATTGTCAAAATTGTCAAAATTGTCAAAATTGTCAAAATTGTCAAAATTGTCAAAATTGTCAAAATTGTCAAAATTGTCAAAATTGTCAAAATTGTCAAAATTGTCAAAATTGTCAAAATTGTCAAAATTGTCAAAATTGTCAAAATTGTCAAAATTGTCAAAATTGTCAAAATTGTCAAAATTGTCAAAATTGTCAAAATTGTCCAAATTGTCCAAATTGTCAAAATTGTCAAAATTGTCAAAATTGTCAAAATTGTCAAAATTGTCAAAATTGTCAAAATTGTCAAAATTGTCAAAATTGTCAAAATTGTCAAAATTGTCAAAATTGTCAAAATTGTCAAAATTGTCAAAATTGTCAAAATTGTCAAAATTGTCAAAATTGTCAAAATTGTCAAAATTGTCAAAATTGTCAAAATTGTCAAAATTGTCAAAATTGTCAAAATTGTCAAAATTGTCAAAATTGTCAAAATTGTCAAAATTGTCAAAATTGTCAAAATTGTCAAAATTGTCAAAATTGTCAAAATTGTCAAAATTGTCAAAATTGTCAAAATTGTCAAAATTGTCAAAATTGTCAAAATTGTCAAAATTGTCAAAATTGTTAAAATCGTCAAAATTGTTAAAATTGTCAAAATTTGCAAAATTGTCAAAATTGTCAAAGCTGTCAAAATTGTCAAAATTGTCAAAATTGTCAAAATTGTCAAATTTGTCAAAACTGTTAAAATTGTCAAAATTATCAAATTTTTCAAAATTGTCAAAATTATCAAAATTGTCAAAACGTACTTTTTATAATTTTCATTTCTACTTTTCATATCTCGAATGAGTCGTCTTTCGTATCTATTTTGGAAGAAATAAAACGGAATTCATTTCTCCAGGACGCTGTTTTTCTTTTTTCAAATGACAACATTAAAAACCAATTCATTGGAACGAAAAGTCAAGTGCGGAACACTTTGAACATGTCATCTTGAAGAAATTGTCATTGTTTCATTACCGAACTAAACTCGTCCACTCGCAAACACCCTTCCACCCACTGACTATCGGCAACCTCAGATTCAATCTAAATGAAAGCAGTAAAAACTCTCGTCAAAAAGAAAACCCCAAATCTCTCCTGAGACAACTAAAGGCAAACGAAATGGTTCCGAAAGCCGGAATATACATGATGTCAAGTGCACATACGTATACGATTCCGGCCACCTCCCTTTCTCGGAACCCCACCCTCTCTTTATGAGTTTCCTTCCTTTCTTTCAGAACAAAGTTGCAAAAGAAACATTTCCAAAACTTGTACATCCCAGAAAGGACCCACCATACAAACATGCATAGCACACATACTTAATATGTGTATGTACATACAAACACACACCCACACACACTTGGAGCCACCCCAATTGCTACTATAGGCCTCCCTGGAGTGCAATTTGTTTTGTTAAACAAATTAGACATTTTGTGATTACTTGTGTAGTGGACTTTTGGCCGGTATCGCATAATCTGGACCTTGTTCAAGTGGTCACTCGCTTGCTACCACATATCCGGGGCCCTTCCGAATTTCTTCAAGAATAACCCAAACGATGAAATCCTAAGAATGTTGTCTAGCTTCGAACGAAATAGTATTGTCCGGTTCGGACTAAGAAACACAAACAAAAAAAAGGAGTCACTCGTTTAGCTTACAGGGAGTCAAGTTTTTTTTTGTTATTTTTTAATTTTTCAAGAAAAATCAGTTTTTGAAAAACTATGAAAAGGGCCTGGTATAATCGAAAACGGCCGAGTCAAAAAGTATTTTCTTTAAATTGCGACCTTAAAAAAACTGAAGAAGATTTTGAATTTTTTTTCTGGTGTGGAATAGAAGAAAATGAAAAATAAAAGATCCAAATGCTCTAAACCAAGGTTGCCAGAATTTTTTCAGCACCTATCCGGGCCGGACTAATCCAGGCTATTTTATCTAAAAATCTGGTAAAATCCGAGCAATTGAATTCAAGATTATCGATCAAAATCTTGGCAATATCCGGGCAAATTTAGTCAAAATCAAGAAATTAGTCATCAAAAGTCAAGAAAAAAAGTTGATTAGTAAGAATATGAAAATTTGGGCCAGATCGGTCGCTCATCAAGCCTTAAGTTTGTATGTAATTTTGAGACATTTTGTTTTGGAGAAACATGGAAAACCAGTTTTTCATCAATAACTTTGGTCCATTTGGACCAATTTCTTTTGATTTTGGTTTTTATTGAAGTTTAAACTATGGCAAATGTCAAAGACTGAATTTAGATAAAAATGGTATCAAGCTTCAAAAATGGGATAACATTTTTAAGCATGGTATTCATCTTTGTCAATGAGGCGTAAACATGTTCGACCTCCCCGACGGGAATACTCAATTAGAAATGCATGCTATTTCGTCAAGTAATGACCGATTTCAGCCATTTTTGTTGCGATAGATTGCAAAATCTTTAGATTTCATCAAAAATTTGGTTGCGAATCATATTCACATCTGGTTTGGAGAGTAGTCAAGGCGAAACTGTGAGAGAGATTTGAATAACTGATCTCCTTTTTCTGTTTTCCTCATTTCTAACAGAGAAAATTAACCAACTGAAACATCATTTTTTTTCGCTGAAAAATCACAGAAGCAAAGTTTTATGATAAAACACGACTTTTGTCTAACGAAAAAAAAAATTGAGACATATTTTTTAAACATTTTTTTTATCTGATAAACCGGACGGGCTTTACTTTTAGTAGGGAAAGTAGGGTATCATGGGCCACTTATTTTCTTTGCTCCATAACTTCTTTATTATTATAGATAAAAAGAAAAAAATAAATGAAAAGGTTTTCTACATTTTTAAGATATCATAAGGTATTTATTATTTTTCAATTACATTAATTACTCCAGTTCTGACTGTTTAAAAAAAAAGTATTTTTTTTTGGATTTTGAAAAACTGTGGGGAAACGTGGGCCACCTAATCCAAATTGACAAGATAACGTGAAAAGTTTATGAATTCTAGCGTAACATTTCAAAAGGGCGAAACTGCCAAATGTAAACAAATCGTGTTAACGGTCATTCCGGATGCACGCGGTTGCACTTTACCTATCAATCGCGGTTTCATCTTAAAATTACTTAAAACTTTCAAAAAATTGATAAAATTCAATTGGGCGAAACTTCCTGTTGATGCATTTTCGTTGGAACGTGAAGTTACGCCTATTCAAAATGGAGTGAATTTTTCTTTTCGTGTAGAGCCAAAAGGCGTAACTGAGTAGACCGTGTGTGACAAAACGGCCTAACTAGTTTTTGCGTGCAGGATGAATGGGCGTAACTTCAAAACCAAAACAAAAACGGCCGATCAATTGGGCGAAACTTGCAGGCGTAACTGAAATCGAAAACAATAATAGGGCGAAACTCGAAAATCTCTGAAATTACGTGAAAAAAGAGAATTTAATGCACATTTCTTGATTTTGTTGAACAAAAAGTGGTCGATTTTATAAATAGGATTTGAATAGGTGTTCCGAATTTTCAAACACGTTTTTCTCGTTCCGAGCTAACTGCTAGTTTCGCCCTTTTTAAATGTTGCGCTAGAATTGTCCCAAATTCAAATTTTATAATTCATTTAGTAATTTTTAAGCAATTTGAGATGAGGAAATCGATGTGTGATCGAATAGTTCCTAAAACCTGGCTCGCTAACGTTTCGGCAAAATTCTTTATACCGGATTTATGTTCGTCTCTATCGCATAAGAAAAGATGGACAAAACATTTTTCATAACTCTTCATTTGGCAGAAGAAAACTTTACAGATAGAAATAACGTTTCTTAAGTTCTGAATGTGAATAAAAACACCAAAATATAGGTGGCCCAAGATACCCCATCAAATGTGGCCCACGATTCCTCACAAGCTATGATTTGCAAATTGGTTGCGTTTGTGTGTATGATGTTTCATCACAAATTCCTTTTCCACGTGAAAAAACATGACAAAACTAAAACCACAAGCGAGTGAACATATTTTTGTTTTGTAGTTTAGGTCTCTCACGGATGCAATTTTGCGGGTGCTTTTTTAATTATGTAAGTACATTTTTCTAGGCTAGTTAAATGAAAGAAGCATATGATGCGTACATAAGTCAACATCAAAAAGAAAAACATGCTTACGCAACGCGACGACGATGACAGTTAGATTTTTAGCTCCACACACAGCTGAGATATTTAGAGTGGCCCACGTTACCCCACTCTCCCCTACTTTTCCGGTTGGAGTTTTTTCACACTGTAATCTGTCGCATAGCTATATTGTCTTAATATTTTTGTTAAAACTTTTCCACAGAGAAGTAAAATTTTACAACTCAATCTTTTGTATCGATTATGGACCTTAATTCATAGAAAATTTAAAAAATACCCAAGTTAGGTAGGTATCCGAAATGAAACATAAACCTGGGTTTACATAAATTAAGCACCGTAAAAAAGTTGATGGCACCAACAAGCAGCAAATACTATTGCAAATATAAATAAAAACCCTTCCCAGCACTTTTCTCTTTATATGTGTGTAGATATGAACAAATCTGTCACCAGGAAGCGTGGGAGCTTAAAGACATACGTGCGGCTGTGTGTCTGTTTGGGAGCATGTCGTCCCTTTTTCCGAAACATTTTCCGCTTTCTTGTTAACAACAACAACCACAACAACATCAGCAACTGCAACAACTTTGAACTTGCCGAGGACTTACCTAGTGAATATCAAGCAGCAGCAGCAGCAGAAAACTACCAGGAACTACTTCCTGCAACCAGAATTTTACCCCAAAAACCAAAAAGTTTGGTCAGGTCATGTCCCAAAACGACTAAACGGGCTCATATGGGTTTATGTTTGTATGTATAGGAGTTATAGTGGGTGGGAGTTTGTGATCTTATGTTAATATCAGCCGTGCAATAGAACATTCCTCAACTTGCTAAGCATTGTTCCGAGTCTTAATCACGGAAATCATCAAAAATCGAAATTTTCAGTAAAGTTTGAAAAAAACTGACATTTTGACAATTTTGACAAGCATAAAAATTAGATAAATTTGGCAGTTTTGACAATTTGAAAATTTTGATAAATTTGAAAATATTGACAATTTTGACAATTTTGACAATTTTGATAATTTTGAAAATTTTGACAATTTTGGCAATTTTGGCAAATTTTGACAATTTTGACAATTTTGACAATTTTGACAAATTTGACCATTTTGACAATTTTGACAATTTGAACAATTTGAAAATTTTGATAAATTTGAAAATATTGACAATTTTGACAATTTTGACAATTTTGATAATTTTGAAAATTTTGACAATTTTGGCAATTTTGACAATTTTGACAATTTTGACAATTTTGACAATTTTGACAATTTTGACAATTTTGACAATTTTGACAATTTTGACAATTTTGACAATTTTGACAATTTGGACAATTTGGACAGTTTTGACAATTTTGACAATTTTGTCAATTTTGACAATTTTGACAATTTTGACAATTTGGACAATTTTGACAATTTTGACAATTTTGACAATTTTGACAATTTTGACAATTTTGACAATTTTGACAATTTTGACAATTTTGACAATTTTGACAATTTTGACAATTTTGACAATTTTGACAATTTTGACAATTTTGACAATTTTGACAATTTTGACAATTTTGACAATTTTGACAATTTTGACAATTTTGACAATTTTGACAATTTTGACAATTTTGACAATTTTGACAATTTTGACAATTTTGACAATTTTGACAATTTTGACAATTTTGACAATTTTGACAATTTTGACAATTTTGACAATTTTGACAATTTTGACAATTTTGACCATTTTGACAATTTTGACAATTTTGACAATTTTGACAATTTTGACAATTTTGACAATTTTGACAATTTTGACAATTTTGACAATTTTGACAATTTTGACAATTTTGACAATTTTGACAATTTTGACAATTTTGACAATTTTGACAATTTTGACAATTTTGACAATTTTGACAATTTTGACAATTTTGACAATTTTGACAATTTTGACAATTTTGACAATTTTGACAATTTTGACAATTTTGACAATTTTGACAATTTTGACAATTTTGACAATTTTGACAATTTTGACAATTTTGACAATTTTGACAATTTTGACAATTTTGACAATTTTGACAATTTTGACAATTTTGACAATTTTGACAATTTTGACAATTTTGACAATTTTGACAATTTTGACAATTTTGACAATTTTGACAATTTTGACAATTTTGACAATTTTGACAATTTTGACAATTTTGACAATTTCGACAATTTTGACAATTTTGACAATTTTGACAATTTTGACAATTTTGACAATTTTGACAATTTTGACAATTTTGACAATTTTGACAATTTTGACAATTTTGACAATTTTGACAATTTTGACAATTTTGACAATTTTGACAATTTTGACAATTTTGACAATTTTGACAATTTTGACAATTTTGACAATTTTGACAATTTTGACAATTTTGACAATTTTGACAATTTTGACAATTTTGACAATTTTGACAATTTCGACAATTTTGACAATTTTGACAATTTTGACAATTTTGACAATTTTGACAATTTTGACAATTTTGACAATTTTGACAATTTTGACAATTTTGACAATTTTGACAATTTTGACAATTTTGACAATTTTGAAAATTTTGAAAATTTTGACAATTTTGACAATTTTGACAATTTTGACAATTTTGACAATTTTGACAATTTTGACAATTTTGACAATTTTGACAATTTTGACAATTTTGACAATTTTGACAATTTTGACAATTTTGACAATTTTGACAATTTTGACAATTTTGACAATTTTGACAATTTTGACAATTTTGACAATTTTGACAATTTTGACAATTTTGACAATTTTGACAATTTTGACAATTTTGACAATTTTGACAATTTTGACAATTTTGACAATTTTGACAATTTTGACAATTTTGACAATTTTGACAATTTTGACAATTTTGACAATTTTGACAATTTTGACAATTTTGACAATTTTGACAATTTTGACAATTTTGACAATTTTGACAATTTTGACAATTTTGACAATTTTGACAATTTTGACAATTTTGACAATTTTGACAATTTTGACAATTTTGACAATTTTGACAATTTTGACAATTTTGACAATTTTGACAATTTTGACAATTTCGACAATTTTGACAATTTTGACAATTTTGACAATTTTGACAATTTTGACAATTTTGACAATTTTGACAATTTTGACAATTTTGACAATTTTGACAATTTTGACAATTTTGACAATTTTGACAATTTTGACAATTTTGACAATTTTGACAATTTTGACAATTTTGACAATTTTGACAATTTTGACAATTTTGACAATTTTGACAATTTTGACAATTTTGACAATTTTGACAATTTTGACAATTTTGACAATTTTGACAATTTTGACAATTTTGACAATTTTGACAATTTTGACAATTTTGACAATTTTGACAATTTTGACAATTTTGACAATTTTGACAATTTTGACAATTTTGACAATTTTGACAATTTTGACAATTTTGACAATTTTGACAATTTTAACAATTTTGACAATTTTGAAAATTTGGACAGTTTTGAAAACTTGAAAAAACCATTTTAACCAAACACAAGCTCCACGTGGGCCAAAAACTCTACTGTCGTTGTGAGAAAAATCAAGCTCCTGTTTTTTGCACTAGAATGCTACAAACAGGACAGCATCAGAAACGACAGAGAAGCATCAGAGAGGCACTCTGTGACATTATATTGTGGTTCATACATCAGCCTTGTTTATGAGGGCAATAAAAACTTACTCCGTGGCGCAACCCCCGGAGATCTCCCTGTTCCGGGACAGTCGGAAGCTGCTAGCTGTTGTTGTCGCCTTCCTCGTGGAACAGAATATCTGGATGCTGTAGGCGTGAAATATTTTCGAGAGATATTGCCGGAAATAAAAACAAACGCGCCAAAACTTGAACTCCGGTGCCCTTTCTTGTCCTGTTGTCTTGTTTTCGGATTGATGGGATGGGGGGTAGGATTGAATTGGCCAGGTCAAGAGGATCCCGGCAGAATTGAGTGGTCATACGAATGGTCTCATTAAGTTGACTGTTATTAGGCTTGTTGGGTCATGGTTGTTCGGGCTTATTTAGGGCGGGAGGGTTTTTCTTTCCCTTTGAACTTGAGGATTACACCTGGCAGCCAATATGGCTTTATTGGTGCTGTTGCGTACGGAGTTACGGACTTGAAGTGAGGGCGTAGTAAATTTCGTCGAATAGTAAACGGTATCCAAACGGTGAGTTTATACAACATTTCCGCATTTCAGGTAAAAATGTTTTTTTTTTACTTGTATTTAAAATGAAGGTTTATTTATTTTAGAATTTACAAAGCTATGTCAAGTGATTAATCGCTCAGATTATGTTATTGAAACTTTTTATCATAATGATCATGATATATTTAAGCAATGATTAGAGGATAAAACTTTTCCTTAATTTAAGGCCAAAATAGTCAAACGAAGCGTGTTTCAAATTTAGAGGGTCAAATTTTTTCTACTTAATTTAAAAAAAATAATTTTAATAAAACTTCACCATGTAGTATCAAGCTTGCCTCAGCTACATCCCACAAGTGATGTTAACAATTTGAAGAAAACTTATCGTTAACTGGGGCAACATGCAAAACTTTTCATCTTCATTGGCTTCAAAAAAAAAACCATCCATACTTTATGTATC